>NW_015152395.1:35759-54634 GCF_000732505.1 Cyprinodon variegatus
TGCTTGGCCATAGAGGTTGTGTTCCCCCCTTTACAAGAGATGATTTTGCAACATAAGTTGCATTTCGCTTTTCCGGAGGAAAAAAAAAACGACCAGACTCGATAGTGGTATCGATAAGCCCAAACGTTATTGATTTTCGGGTTTTGAAAAAAGTGGAACCGGGTCCTTGATAGAACCGGGTTTCGATCCCCATCCCTACTCAAGAGTATCATTACTTCATTGTATTTTTACTCAAGTAAGAGTAAAAAGTAGCCATATAAGACATTACTCAAGTATTTGGTAAAAAGGCTACTCAAATAATAAGTAACTCATCAAACGGCTGATATTAGAGATCGTGTAATAAAGACAAAACAAAATGTAAAGCTATGTTCAAATTCTGGTGTAATAAATGAAAAATAATTCAGTGCAGAAAAAAAAAAATCTAAACCAGTCTTCTTTTTAACATAAAACATATAAAACTAATTACCTCCAAAAGCAATATTTACTTCTTGCTGTATATTTCCTTGACCTTTAAATGTCATGGTAGGTTCAAGTAAGCTTGTGTATTGAAAAAAAAAAAAAAAAAACTTTTTGTGTTTGGAGCCCCTTTTTTTTAACATGCTTGTTTGTTATTCAGTCAAGTTATTCACAATAGACAGAGTAGCCAAAGATTTTACTCAGGAGTAGAGATATTCTATAAAGGTATTGCTAAACCAAAAATAAAAAGTCTGGGTCAGTAAAATTAGTCCTAAAAGTGTATTTTTTTCAAAAAGTCACTCAAGTAAATCTGACTAAGTAAATGTAACTAGATACTGCCCACTTCTGGTCTTAACCAGTCAACTTTTTTTTGTCATTTTGTCAACCTTAAGTAAGGTAGGAAACTCAGTTCTACAGAATACTAAAATATTACAAAACCTATGTAAGAACCCTTCAATAAAGAAATCATCTGTTAGGGTCTGCAAAAATATGTTAAAGACAGCTGACTCAAGAGTTGTCCAGCAAACAGACACCGGCAGCCTGCAAAAGAAAGATAAGCCGCAAAAGGTCATTACTAAGGAATGTGGGTGTTCACAGAGTGCTGTATCCAAGCATACTAATGGAAAGTGGAGAAGAAAAAGGTAGACGAGCTTAAGGGATCATACACGAACAAAGAATAAAAGGACTAAATTGCTGCTTAGTAGTATATAGTTAACTTCATGGATTTAAAAAAAATAATAGCATTTTACTTTATAATGTTTCTACAGAAAGCCTGAAGTTGGTGCAGCCATCTACCAGGAACAGAGGACTCCAAGCCCTTGCATTAGTTGTTAAGCCTCATTGAGATGCTAATTGTTTTTTCTATAAGACCTTCACACCTGCCATTCTGGCCAAAAGTGCCAAAACCTGGTTTCAACACCACAATATTACTGTGCTTAATTATTCTACTAAGTCATATCCCCTGACCTCCACAGAGAATTTATGCAAATGACCTACATACTGCTATTCAATCAACCATGGCTTCATCAACACCTCGATGGAATCGTCTGCGGGCCACATCGAACTGATGCAACAATTGACGCAAAATAAGCCCAGATCAAGAATTAAATGCATATCTTGTACAGTGGCCATACTTTTCAGCAATCTGAATTATTTTTTCTCATAAAAAATACATTGTTCTTACAGGATGTTTTGACAGATGTTATCAAACTGACAACAAATGTTGTTTTAAGAGAATTTTAACAGCTTTGATAATAAAGCTTTAAATCACCTAAAAATACTCTGATATTTCTACATTTATTATGATTATCAGTATATAATTCATAGAAAAATAAAAAAAAGAACTGCTGAGAACATTCTAAAACATTAAATGAAATATAATTTAATTTTAATTATTTGAGCTTGAAATATTTATACCATCTGGGAGAATATCCAGTGCCAGATGCTGACTGGTCATTACAATAATTAATGTGTCTGGCTGAAGGTTTTGTTAAATAACTTTTCAGGAAGTTGTGAAGCACATTGGGGAAAAAAAAACTCCCTTGACCTTCATTAAGCCCTGTGGTACCTCTGTGACAAGTTAATTAATAGACTGCTCTTTCCACCTCTAAAATTAAACTAAGTTAGGAAGAAGTGTGTACACCTGCACATTTGAACGTTAAACAGAAAATCAGCCTTAGGCACTGTTTATAGATATTGAAACAGCTATATTATAGAAATACAAATGTGTCTCCTCTATTTCAAACGGGAGAAATAATAGGGAAAAGGGATTCAACGTTGAACCCAGAGATTTGCTTTAATTCCTCTTTGACCCATTTTCCATCATACACACACATGTTCTCATCTTCCTGCAGGAAAGGAAAGGGTTTACTAATTGTTTCCAGAAAAAAGCTATGTAGTGCAACTCTGGTAAAAATGCAGGAAGTTTTATAACAGACCTATAGCAAATCTGTTAAAAGTATGCAACGTTATCTGCTAAGCTAACAAACACCTCTTGCTTATCTGAACTACTCATTCACAATTAACATGTTTTCTCTAAATTCTCTACATCAATAAGGAAATTTGCTAAAAAGTCAGTGACTCCATATTTTTATGTATAGAAACACTTTTACCAATTTGGATTTAAATAAAAAATAAATAAAAATTCATTGTTTTCTAACTAGCAATATATTGGAAAGTGTGTGAGTGAATTATTCTGTCTATACAATTAGACTGAACTTACATTATATTTCTCAGATTTTTGTGGATCACTTCATTTTGTAAAATTTCTTAAGAGATTGTTATGAATCATAGCTCTCATTGCATCCACTGAATGCAGAGGCTAGCATTAGCTCAAAAGCTGCAAAGAGACGCCAGTTAAAAGTTGTTAGTACCATTTCTTATGCTACGTTCACACCTAAAGCAGCAGGCGCAGCAGAAGTAGCTAGTTTACATGCAAAGTCAATGGTTGACGCGCATCAAGACGCAGCAAAAGGTCCTGCAGCCTATTTTGAGCATCTGAAGCAGTGAAGCATCAGCTGCTGTAGTTAGAAAAATTGAACTTTAGGTGCACGATATGCTACATCAATCAGAGAAGCTGATCTGGGAGCTGGCAGGGAGACTGACATAGCACTGCTGATGCAGATTGATATAAGCACTCCTCTGAAACAGTTTATGAATGCCTAAATTAACTTAAAATTTCAAAACCTGCCGACAAAATATGTTCAATCTTATTATTCTGGTGCCTGCAGTTTGGATTACGAAAATGAAAAACGCCTTCCAACCGCAGCAAACAGTAGTGGAAAACTGCAAAGAGGCGACCAGGCCAGAGGCTGCAGTTGAAGGGGATTTCAAGTGACAGAGCACTGCTGGTGTATGGGGGGTCTGAGAGGCTCTGACAGTGAAATAATATTCAAAGGCAGGATCATAATCTTGATAAACTGATTGCACAGATAAGGTTTTCAGGTGGACTTTCTCACTTAAAAACATATTAAAACTACCTTTTACCCACTTATGACAGCAAATATAGCTGCCACTGTTACAGGCAAAGAAAGGATAGGGTAGCTCCGCCCAACGCGCATCAGACCCACTTTTCGACCACGCAGCTAGAGCAGCAAAGACGCTTCAGCCACGCATCAGAACTAAACTTGACAAGCATCAAAAATGAAGCAACACAAGCATTTTTGCTGCTCCTGCTGCGTGCGGTCTGAACGTAGCATTATGCTGACTACAACTTATTTGGGATTCATAACTGCTAACTTTAGCTAAACTGTTGATTTTATATAAGAGATGAATGGAAAACTACTTTATTGCTAGTATTGGTTAGTATACTTTAACTGCCTAACAAGCTACTATTAGCAGACCAAACAAATTTGCTGTCAATATCTTATCTTGCTAAATATATATATATATATATATATATATATATATATATATATATATATATATATATATATATATATATAAAATATATGTAGATTATACAATATAATAAATGTTTTTAAGACCAACTTTTTCCACATGTTCTGGCTCCTTCATCACAAAAAACATTGATGATCAGAGGTCAAAAAAACCGTCCCAGAATTTCAGCCTCAGTGGTTTGTCAGATATTTGTGAAAAGGTGACCCTAAAATGATTCATTTAGAAACTGCATGTTGATTCTTTAAGTAGCTCATAAAAACTGGAGAGACATACTGTTGGATGCAAGTTTAGCAGCATTTAATTTCATCCCTGTGTGCAGACTTCTATGAAAATAGTTCTTTTTGATGGCTTCAGTGTCATCCACTGTCTCATTCCACTGTGCCAGCAGTTAAAAGAATAAAGCCATGGAAAAAGAATAATGCATCTCAGGAGAATTAAAAACCCATTCAGGAAAGTTAAATAGCTTAAAAAGAAACCAAATACAGTTTGTAGTGAAAGAAACCTTTAGCATTTTTTAAATTAAACAAAAGCGTATATTTTCTCCAACTACAAACTTCAAAAATGTAGCATGTATGAGGTTATAGTTCAACATTGTGTCTATCTTCAGTTGCTTCACTGATCTTAAGATAAAAGAATAATAATGAATAACTGTTTTGCACCTAAGTTATTGGGCCACTTATTTATACAAGCAAGAAGCAGAGCTATATTGATGACCGTATAGCTTCAACTACTAGCCTTTGAAAATGAGTTATTGATCCTTCCTGGCAATTATTTCAGATGGAAACTTAGAAAAAAACAACACTTCTCTGATAAGAAATTGAGGGCATTCTCATAGGCTTATACAAAGGTGTTTGTCAGAAGATAAAAACAGATAGAGTACAGATAATGAACATTTTGAATGGATTTGAACTCATTTCTTTTTGGCAATTTTGAGGTTTTTCAATAAAAAAAAAAGAGCTACAAAGGTAATCACCAAGGTAAAACTTGATTAGAGAATGTAAAGCTTGTAAATCTTGTAATAGATTAGACAACATAAAGTTTGTAAATCTTGTAATAGATTAGACAACATAAAGTTTGTAAATCTTGTAATAGATTAGACAACATAAAGTTTGTAAATCTTGTTAATCAAAGAGAGAAACAGATCAGGACCAGGTAATTAAAATCTCCGTACCCTCTACTCCACTGATGCACTTTACACGGTCGCGGACCTCGACATTGTATCCTTCGAAAGACATGAAGACTCCTTCTGGGTGGTAGGGCTCCCGCTGGGCATAGACCTTGGAGTAGCTGTGCTGGAACTCAAAGCGATCATAGCCATCATACTGCACAATCTTTCCATATACTTCAAAGTATTTCTCCACCCAGCTGAAGGGAAGGTAGACCTCCGCTCCTTCTCGTCTGCCTTTGATGGTGGATTCGTCGTTGATCAGGCAGTCGATTTCTTCGTATTTGATTCCACCAACCACGCCAACAACAGGTGGGGGCTCTGGAGGCTGTGGCGGTTGTTGCTGGCTGCTACTGATCTTTGCACTCGGAGCCACAAATGCCGCCCGAGGGAGGAACCGAAGGGAGATGTCACTGGAGCAGCGGTTCCATAACAGCACCGTTATGAGTGTGAAGAGGGCACATATAACTATGAGGGTCTTGTAGTTCACCCGAGCAGCCAGGCAGCGCATTGTCACAACCAGCCTACAAAACATAAGCAAAACATCAGAAGCATGCAACATGTACATTCACTCAAGTCTGCATTAGGAGAGGTAAACTTTCTTGTGACCCGTAGAGAAAAGCAGAACTTTTTGGGTGAAATTAGTAAGAGTTTTAAAATGCAGGTCATAAAAACTTAAAAGTAAACACAAGAAAGTGGATGCATAAGTTTGAATTTACTGTGGGTAAAAAAAAAAAATAAATAACAAAAAGAAAATAAAACATACAAGGTGACTGAAGCAAAATGCCTTCTGTGCAAAAAACTTTTAAGGTCAGATCAAAGAAAAAAAGCCATTTGGCCACAATACAATTCAGGTATTCTTCCAGGGTCATGTTGTTGGTTTCCAACAAAAGACAGCCTTGGGATGTTTGACTTGTTCTGTTTGATAGCTTATCCTTTCCTAGATTTTTAATGTGGATTGATTCCAGGAAGAAGAGCTGGGAGGGTCATAGATGCAAAGTCTGTTCTATAAATAATATTTTAATCTAGCAAAATGTATTTATTTATTTTTTTACCTGGCAGTGTGCTTAATGTCACATGACAGCATCTGAATGATAAGCATCTCTTGGTTTTACAAAACCTTCAGAATTCCCTGCTTGGTCTCTTTAATTTGGCAAGCCATGGATTTTAAGCATCACACCACAGCCACCCTGTTTGACTGTTGATTCGATCCTGCTTTATATATATATATATATATATATATATATATATATATATATATATATATATATAAAAAACAACATTTGTTTATTTAATGCAACCATCTCAGATAGCAATTAAATGTTTATATTTACAAATAGAGATCTTTCCAGTTTTTATTTTATGAAATATGCGGCACATTTAGCTTTCCATATCTGCCCCAGTCACATTTGATCCCTTTTATAGATTTTTACTTGTGTGATTTCTACTTGTCACACGTTTAAATTAGACTACAAAATGCTCTGTTCAAAATCTTTCCTAAGCAGTTAAGGCTGTACAGTAGGATGGTCAATTTATTCACTTCCACTGCAGCATTTTTTCAGCAGTGGACGCGCCCTCATTGGTCTGTTCTTAATTATAACTTAATCTAGCAAAGATTGGGAACAAAACCTCGACAGAAAAGGCTGAGTTGTTTGCTCCATCAGAACGCTTTAAGCAATGACCGCCTTCTCGGGCTTCTGCAGGTGAGGTCTTTCTAAAGTTCTGTTTGATCTAAAGCTGATCCTGCGGCTTGAGGCGGCTTCTTCAGGTGAGAACCGCTGTACCTTTCCATTTAAAGTGATGGAGCAACTGACTGGCCATGTACAGAGGGGGAGATTAAGGTTTGTATTTTCTTGTCTCCTCCTGCAGCGCAGCCAGCCTTATGTATGTATAGCAGCTTCACAAACTTCAGAGAAACTGCGTCGACAGCATAACCAGTTAGAAGGAATGGATGGTGGGGGTCTTCCCCAATACCGCAGTAGGTAATCAATAGAAAGTAATTATAGAAAAAGCTAAATTAAAGCTTCAATTTCCTTGCAAACATCTTTAAAAAATAATATTTGTGGCAAAACATGTAGGAGGCTTTTCTATAGTTATCCGTCTCCTACTCCGCTTACCGAGTCAGGCCTTAATCCAAGGACAAATGTAGCCTTCCTAATGAGTTTGTCTAAAGTCACTTCCTCTCTGCTATGGATAACCTGCTGCTATAACAAGCTAGTTTATAAAAATGGCTGATGCCAGAAGCGCAGTTTTAACAACTGGAAAATATATATATTAGTCTCTGTCTCCAGGATCAAATTATTTACAGTCAGTTTAAAAATGAGAAACAACTTTTAAGCATGTATTTTACAGCAATTAGTGGGCTAATAGGGACACCCTTTAAACTGTAAAACCATTTCCACAGAGAGTTAATCATTATGGTTTAGATTGCTATATAAATTTCCCAAATGGACTCTGATGTGAAATGGTGATATATTTTTATTCTAAGGTTGTCGTTTAACTTTAGAGCACTACGCCTCCGACCTGGTCACTTGATACTGCACCTGCAGATCAAACTGAGTCTAAACTCAATTACCCTTTCTAAAAGGTTTACCCCATCACTCATGTCTTGCAATGACATTTTTGAGTCCACCCATAAGACTTTATTTCAAATGAGCTGCATTAATGTCACCACTGGGCTATCATTAGTATTGTCTATCCTATATCCACTGCCTAATAAAAAGACCATACAAAGGTTTTCTTTTCGCAATTATTCAGAGGGTTACCATTTTCTATTGAAAAAGCTTTAATTGCACCACATAAAGCAGACATTTTTCTTCCCCTATTGTGAGTCAGGATTCATGTTTTTCTTTGACATTTCCACCAAGCAAACAAGAAATCAATGCACAACCTTTAGCTTCCTCCTCCACACTAATTACAGCTTACTGCCCACAGAATTTACTGCTAAAGTGAAGACCGAGCAGGGAGAGGGGAAAATCATTACTATCCAAGTTTATTTCACTACCTCACCCTAAATGGGCCCAAGCTAAAAGTAGGAGTGATTAATGTACAATAATTTCAGTGATAGTAATCTACTTCTACAATGCAAAGTCAAATCATTGAGCAAGAGGCATCCAGAACATTGCTGATCTATCAAATAGTTCCAATCAACAAGGATGGTGTACTAAGTGCTTTGAACGGCAAACTTGGAAGGAATGCAAATCATACAATAAGTCATATCGGATTATACTTGCACAATTTGCTGCCCTGTACCGCAGTGTAACATCACAGTCTGATCAATCACTGGGACACTCTTTACCGATATCAGGAGATACGACAGACCAGTAAGGGGATGCAACACCAAACTGACTGAAGCTCCAACTATTGTAGAAAGAAATGCAAGTAATAAAATAAAAATCCCACAGACTGCCCCCTGAAAGATAAGTAGGACTGGTCCTGACAAGGAACTCGGTATAAATGATTGTCTCTTTTTATAGCTCACTCCTGCTGCTGTTGAGCTTATAGCCTCAGTTGATATACATGGAGGCTTAGGTACAAAAGCATAAACCAATGCCCTCTTTCACAAATGCAACATAAATGTTTTTTTTTTTTTTTAGAAAATTAAAAATCTATATATTTTATCACTGCAATTGTGTGAAGTATTTTTTAAAACTTAAAAATTCATATATTGTCTAAAAAAAAAGAAGAAATTAAGCATTGGAATAAAAACTTGCAGACTGAGGGCTAGAAGAACACCTTGCACCCAGGTGTTCATGATATCAGCCGCTTAATAATTTTTGGTAGTATGTGGAAAAATGTTAACCTACCAGCAAAAAAAGGGAAAAAAAAAAAAAATAAAACTTCTGATAACACACCGGGGTCAAAGAAAAAACAAAACATAAACAGACGTCCCTTAATCTTCTTTTAAACTGCCAACGACCCTGAATAAGTTGACCTAAAACTCTAAATTCAGCAATTCACTGCCCTCATGGTCAGTCAGGCTGAAGAGCTGCTAAACATTTATCAGAAGACGACTGGGTCAAGAGCAGAGACACGGATTCAAGGTGAAGATGGAAGCAGTAAGACCATGAGGATACAACTAAAGTCAGAGATTACAGAGTTTTTGAGATAGATTAAATAAGAGAGACACCTTGACTGAGTAAACGACCGTACCTGTGCAGGGTCACCAACACAGGAAAAGATTAAAAAGAGCTTGAGATGTGTGGGTGATGTACTGGTGTGAGCTTGTTTTGATGAGTTAGACCATTTTTAAACGTGGATGAGCTGAAAACATTGCTTAAGCCGTTTCTAAAAGACGTCTGTTAAAACTGCATTTTTCACTTGGAACGTACTAACATATCTGACAGATCCTTGAATCCATCGGACATACAACGATTTCCACAACATATCAGAAGTCAGATTTATTTTTGGAGAATTATTTGTCTTGTTGTGCTTTACAATGTGCAGGATCTTCATTTTAATTCTGACATAGTGTTGTCAATATGGCCAAGGACTGTTATGATCACTATATTTTATGACCAATTTATTCCCAATTTTATGATATTTAGGATTTGTGTAGCAAAATAATGCATTTTTTTATGGAGCCTTCCAAGCATTGATGCTAGAGGATGTTTGGTTAAAAAATATTAAAGATCAATGAAAGTATAACATGCAAAGTAAACATGCTGATTTATTGCATCAAATATCCAATATTCAACTGTAAGGTCTCCATTGCATGATTTCCTAATGCCATGCAACCTTTGGGGAAAGCCTGGAACAAATAATGTAGTTTCTGTAGTTGAATTCTCTCCATGTACCATTTAACAAAATTTTTTGTAAAACAATACAAGAGAGGATGATGGATTTACAGAGTGTTTGCAGTGCTGCAATACATTGGATAGAGATGAGATGGTACTGGTTTTAGTTTCTTACAGTTTGGGTTAGAACTGCTAAACCAGAGGAGCTGATGCTAAGTATAAACCAGAGCGGGTTTAGCCCCAGAATCCTATATTGTAACTTCTGGCACCCCCAGCCAGCCCTCCGTCCTGCTATGTGAATCCTTCCTAAAGCTGATCTAGGTCATCTCTGCCTTTAAATAAGTGCTGACCTCATATTGGCAAGTTAAATCCAGCTTAAACTGGGATTCTCACAGCTACTTTGATGCCATTTACAGCAAAGTAAAAGGCTTATTAGGCTTTGGGAAGGTATGTTTCCGTTGTATTAAGGGTGTTTAATGTGTGATAATAACATTTTAAAAGATGATAAACACAATTAACAAATTGCTTCATGCCTGGGAAAATTACAGACCCTGATATTTTGGCACAAATCCCATACATTTGTTTGTGATTCAAAAGGATTAATTCTAAATAATTTGTCAAAACCAAAGCTGTCTACTGCATTGCAACACAAGATTGTGTTTAAATACTTATCGCTAAGAGGAAAATTTAATTTTCCCAAAAGACTAAAAACTCAAAAATGCGTGTTGCTTTACAGCATACATATAACAAACTGTTCTATTATTAATGTCCTCTAGATTCAATTTTCACAAATTAAGTCATTTGTAAATCACATTTGCTGCTGAGTAGTAGTTAATTACAAAGCAAACAGCATTTGTGCAGCTTGTTACACACAGTGCTGCATTGTCCCTGATGTATTTTGACCCAGATTTATGTGCATCTATTGGGAGGATGTTCTCTTCAGAAAAACAAGAGCCTTGGCGGTTTCCTAAAAGTCTCAGAATGATTTGTGTTTGTCTTCAAAACTTGAAAACAAATGACCGCCCTTGCTGAGCAGCAAGGACACCAGTTCTGCATTTTAGTCATGTTAAGTAAGAAGACCAAGGTCCTAATGAATACAGATTACAAAAATATTTCTATTAAAAAAAAATGTCCTGTGCCAAGGGCAAAAAAAAAAATTGTTTATAAACAAGTCACCACAGTCTGTTAATGTTAACCAATCTATTTGTGTTTGAAATAAACATCACCACTAATGAGCAAGAGCAAAAGGTTAATAAAGTCTTTTCACCAGCTTATTTTGATGTTTATATTTAAAGTATTAAAAGCAAGCTTTTTAGAGATTGTGCTGTACCATGAGGAAAAACTGATGTCTGCCATCACATGAAAATCAAGGAGCTTTACAAGAACATAATCTTTATTTTTGCAACACCTTTGAATTGTGTTGCTTTGGGGAACTCACTTTTTAGCATAGTCCACGTATAGTGGGATCAGAGGTGTGGAATTTGGTACTCTTCATTAATTGATGGCATAAGTTATAGTAGGGCTGGTCGAAAGAATGGATTTTTACTGTTACAGTCATTCACTACGATAACAGGCGACGAATTTCCCATGTAGATAAAGGAAATAAACTTAACTCTACCGTTTTTTGCTGGTGGCTGGCATTTCCTTCCCCTTTTAGACACTGAAGCATGTGTGTAATCACATGACTCCACCGATCCAGTCAGATCAGAAGTGTCAAAAATGGCGGATGAGCCCAGTAAAGAAGTGTCTAAAATTGCTGTAAATGAAATTACATCAGTTAATCCTGGAGAGCCGAGCGAGGCAGAGATGCAGCTGAGCACGCAGAGAAGAAGTCGAGAGCACATTGTCGGAGGTGAGCGGGAGGCAGACTGGTTTTTAGCAAGGGTGTATGAGTTTATACAATGTGCATTGTTCTGCACACTCAAAATTTAATTTAAAGAAAACTCCAACCTCTTCCAGCATCTACAGCACAACCACGCTGTTGAGTTCAAAGATGTGCAAAAGGCTCCATTGAGCAAAAATGTTTGCTAGAGGAAACATTTTTCTCTTGTTCAGTGAGACATTGTTAAATGTTTAACCCTGAATGGGTACAAGACTGTAAAATGTATTTGAAAGTAATGTGTTAGCCGATTTATTAAATAAATAAATTATGAATAGATCCGTTGCATTTCCTGTACATGCTTTTATTTTTGATAGAGGAGCCGGAGCATTTATTGTGCATTTATCGTTATCGAGTTAAACGTGCCAAATTTATTGTGATATTAATTTGAGATCATATCACCAAGTCCTAAGTTATACTTCAGGTTGCATGCGTCCACATAGCAGCGTCATATTAAACAATGTGATCATCTGGTGATGTGCTTGACTTAAAGGTATAGTGGGGGATTTTTTTTTTTTTTTAATTCGCAAAAATCTTAGGAAAAAAAATGCACATGTACAGCCCTGTACCCATCCCAGAGCGAACATCTATTAAACGCGTGCGAGAGCATGCACAAACCCATCTCTCCTTGCACCCTCTGTTCGTAGACCCTTTTTCTCTTATGACCCTCGGCCATTTTCAAAGAACTGCGGTGAAAAAGGTGAGCTTCAATGACTGTCTGAAACCGTAGTTCACCACAGATATACGCCTGAAAGTGCGCATGCACAGAAAAACTGGACAAGCATGTAGGACAACCTTACGTAAACATATCACCAGAATGATTGACAATTAGGAGGACCACTGATTTAGATGATCCACTAGAAATAAAAGATTATCCACTATACCTTTTACTTACCTAAAAGTTATTCTGATAGCAGAGTTAGAATATCATTACATATTATGGTATTTCTTAACTTAACAATAGCATAATATGAAATGCACCTACTGTTTCTGCACCATCAAATGCCAAACTGTATCCCTGCAAACATGCACATAGGTTTAAGGTTCTTTTCTTAGAGGTGAAATTTTAATAATGTTTTCTGCAGTAACCCATTTCCCCTCCAAAAAAGCCTCGGTTTGCAGCAAATTCACTTTAAAATAGAGCAATGACTATTATACTAACGAAATTTTAAATTTCAGGTATATAAATAAAAACTAAAATTGTCTAGCTGCAGGTTCTTGAAAATTGTAACATCACTCATTGGGGGGAAAAAATGAAGTTTATATTAGATGACATTACGATGACCCGTCATTACATTTCTCTCCTGTTGAAATGAGGTTTGAGTTCCGCTTGCAATGTGTCAGGCACGCTTTGAACAAAATACAATAGGATTACAGTTAAATGATTCTGCTGACCACTCTGTTAACCCTGTCAGCCTGATCTGTGGCCCTCTATTCACTGTTCCTGTTCAATCCCCAAGGCACGCTTTAGGGAACAAATGTGCTTTCCGAGCTCTTTATCAACATTAACAAGATTATTTGATCTAAAAACAAATGATGGGCAGTAAAATCCTACCATAGAATTTAATAAATGCTTGCTTTCATAGCTGAATATAAGAAAAAGCACAGGGATATTTTTAGCGGAGTTCATAATATTTTCCTGAAGAATCATTGCTCTCATGATATTAAAGTCCAATATCAAGAGTTCTGCACCATTTGGTAATCTCTATGCCTTTGAACAGAGTGGTTTACCCCTATACCAAATTGATGCCTTTTATTTATTTTCACAATACACCAGCTGTTCTCCACATAGCAGGTTAAGCTGGTTTATAAATACTATAAGTCGGATTGTGAGAGGTGGCAAATCAAAGCTGTGCTAAAATATAATTTAGCCACAGAAGAAAAGGATCAGTTAGCCCCTTGTTTCCCTCAACTTCTTTTAATAAAAAAGGTATATTACATGTAGAATCCATGGAACATGAAAAAGAAACAAGGGGGTTTATTTTTTTGGAATGGTGGTATATCTGGCAATATTTTTTCTGTTTGACTTTCAGTTCATTTAAATAAATTACCATTAGCTTGCTATAAAACATTTAGCTTACTTGATAAAAATGTATTATGATAGAAGCTTATGATAGAAGGTATGTGTGATAATAAAAAAAAATCCATTAAAAAGGTGAGCTTCTTTTTTAATTGTAGGTCGAGCCCCAAACTATGCAAGCATCAGCCTCTCAAAACTTTTAACACTGAGAAACATTTTCCTTTTTGATGTGCCATGGTTTGCCATCAATCATTTGGACTGTTTTCCCCTAAGGAGTTAAGTTCACAAAATAAAACAAACCAAAAAAAAATCTACTTAAGCAAGAACACTTAAGAGTTGTTTCACACCTAACTTTGTTAAAGCTAATGATCTGCAGCTCACGCACAGAAATGCTGACAAGTTCACACTGAAGCAGAAAGTGGAAAAAGCTTCACCAAGGTTCAGCAACTTCACCTCCCCGATGAATCCCTGAGGTCCTATCACAGCCGCGCCTAGTAATACAAAGCATCTTTGGTGTTACCAAAGAAGCTTTAAACTTTTTATGGAAATTTTTTGTAACTGTTCATAAAATAGATCCCTAAATAGTCAAAAGCAGCATGCTTTTAGGCTAATCACATGCGCCTATGTGGAGATCATCACACCATCTTCTAATAAGCCCAAAGAGAATAAGCAACAGATTGTATAATAATGAGCCTATAAATCCTAACAAATGTACTGAAAAGAAAATGCATGTTAAACTAACTGGTGATTTATGTCAATACCAAAAACATCATTTTTTTAAAATAGTTTATGGAGTGTTGTTCATGGGGTTGGGTAAGAGTGGAGACCTGACAAAAGGAAATGTAAAACTCAGCTCTCACTCTGCATAATGAGCTATCTGCGACAGAAAATTCATTCTTTAAAAATAGCAAAGGAAGCAATAGCTTCACCAAACATAGTTACAGCAGAATCTTGAAACATATTCACAAGCAAACAGTCGTAACGGTGTATTAAAAATCCATTAAAGCCATGCATAGTGAATAATGAACAGTGCACACGTCTTCCAAAGTTCATCTTGAGTCCAAATCTTCATAGCCTCTTCAGACTGTGCTGAATGGAGGGATACTTGAATATCAGTGCAAGAAGCTATACTATGTATAAACTTCATATTGGCTTAACTTGAAACTCCAGCTAAATCCTGTAAGCCACAGAACCCTAGCAGGAAACTCCTGAGATTAGACATTTAGGGTGAAGGCAGCTGAAGAAGATGGATGAGGATAGGATGGAGAAACTCCAATGTGAAATGAGCTGTGAAACCACAGACTTGTAACCATGATCTCAATGATTGGCACGTTATGGGTTAATGAGAATGTACTGAGGCACTTTCTGCTGCGTGCTGGTTTAGATGGTGGTGTCATTTATCTTAGATGAGCAGCTTTTCCTTTGTAAAGGAGTGTGCGTTGGAGACATAAGGGAGGTGTGTTGGTGGAGGCATAGGTTGTCACAAATTCAAGTGTGAAAAGGCACTGGTGTTGAAGTTGTGAGACAGGACACTTTTTTCCTTTATACTAGTCAGCGTTAAATTGTAGAATGCATACAAAGTTCTCTTTGACTGAATTGGAACAGATGAGACGTGCATTTCTACTTAAGAGTTTTGTCTTTTTTGCAGACTTTCCAGACATTTAAGCGTGTTCCTCCACTAAAGGAGTTAGGTACCAGTCTGAGACAGCTAGTAAGTAATCAGCTTATTCCGCAGCTAAGAGGCATTTTAGCTCATTTGAAGGCTGTGTGTTTGAACAGGTTGGTATTATGGATTTATGGACAACAGAAATGCTTAATAAACTTAATTCTGGAGGACACCAAGGCTGCTTGAATCTTTATTCCAAACATAAAACTTGTTTTGTTTTCTGTGTTTCACAAATGCAAGTCTAATGCAGATAGATTTAGCTTAAAAGATTATGTGCTTTGTTTTATGGTCCTTAACAATAAGAGGTATTTTCTCATTTATTTCTTACACTGTAGTTTTTAAAATTAGTTTATTTTTTACTATTGAGATTTCTAATAAAAAAAATGAAATTATGTTTCAATTTATCCATTTCTTTTGGAGTTTTGCCATAACAAAATAAACAGTCACTCAGTTCGGTGTTGTTGTTTTTTGCATGCCAGCTACAGCAAACGTAGAGAAATCATGTAGGTCAGCATAGTGCTTTAGGTTATAATGGTTTGATTCATATTTGTTGTATAAATAAGTGCAATTAAAAACATTTCTATCTTTGAAACTTTCCACATAAAATGCAAAACCTTTGTCTTTCAGTTCTAAGGAAGATTTTCTCTCTGCATGTGATTTACGATAAACTGTCTGGGTGTTGTGCTAGCATCATACAGAGCCCTGCATTCTCGGTAATACATGAAAATTAAGATGATAAAGTTAACCCTAACCAAACTTATGCATAAGGTAAGATACAAAGTATAAAAAATATAAACATTTTAAATAAGTAATGCAATCTGAGTATTTTCATAACATCCATAATTGAGTAGAAGTTTTCCTACAAAAGAAAAAAAGGTGATTCATACAATCATGCAAGAACACAAAGAGAAATAGGTTTGGTTCGAATAACGAGAGTTATCTGAAGATAAATAAAAAGTGTAAAATTGTCGATAATTTTTTTTACAAAAGTTTTGAGTTTGAAAAAATCCTAACTTAGAAACAGTTTTCTGCATAAATACAAACTCTATTTTGATTTGGCCAGAGTGACAAAGAAGGATATTCTATGATTATTAACAGCAGCAGTACCGATAATTGTTTGTTATGACTGATGTAGTATAAACTGGAAGTAAGATTTAACAATATTTAGAGACTTTACACTCAGATTTTTCTAACCATTATTTCATCTATTTCTTTTAAAACAAAGCAAATTCCCCACGATTGACCAAACCGATTATTTCCATGGACATATATTTAGGATTCGAATTTAAATAATAAGCAAAATCATTGGTCAACTTTCAAAGACCGCTGTCTTGTCTTGATTGCTGAGAAGAGATGATTTATAATTACTTTAGTGTTTCAATGGCTGATTTAAAAAAAATAATAATAAAATAACAGATAACAAAACAAACAAAAACAGTGTTTGGTGGTTTAGAAGGTGTTGCATTGAGTCATAACAAAACTTAACCTCCCACTCAAAAAAAAACACATCTTGCTTAAAGCTGTAAATAATGTGTGATTATCTTTCCTCCTACATTACTTAAAAGACAGGAAAATGTACAATTAGGGAGACCTTCACCAAGCAGTCCCACCGACACAAATCTGTAACACAAACAACAATCCTGCTTTGTTCGAAAGCAGCCAGTAAGTGAGTAAACTGCTTTGAGGTTAATACGTGAGTGTGTTTTACTGAAGAGGATTAGGCAAGGCATTACCACAAAGCTTATAGCCAGAGTCTGTAGGGGGATTAAGACATCCAAGACTCAAATGAAGGGGTTAGAAAAGAAAAATCACAGGATTGTTTGAGAAGGAGGTCAAGCAAAGTGCTTGTCCTACAAAGACAAAGTAAACCTGGAAAAAGCAGGGAAGAGAATGATGTCAAACGCTGCAGTAGGATTTGAGAGCAACTGCATTTATAAGGCCAAATCTGAAGTAATAGAAATAGAAAGACTGAAATAGCTTTTAGCACTGTTTTCTGAACTCACTAAACTCCATACTCACATTAGACCAGGGGTAACCAATTAAAAATTAGCAGGGTCCGAATAAAGAAAATCAACAACCAGTAAAGTTCCGGAGACATTTTTAACTATAATCCCTTACTTTAAAAAGAATTTAACACTTAAATAAAATGAGCATTTATGCATCCATGTTATACATTGAATTTTGAATAAAAAAATATAAAAAATAGAACCTTTTTTTTCCATTTTAAAATCTAAATTGTTTTTGTAGTAGAGAACAACAACCAATCTTTTATTTTGGTATAAAGACAATTTCCTGAGTCACTTTTTTTTTTTTTTTTTTCATAAAACACCTGAACTGACCGTTTATTATTATTTTTCCTTTCTTTTTTTCTGGCTTAATGAGAGCAGTGGGCTTTAGGTTGACATGAAAGGCTTTAAACCTGGGTTTGAATGCCATTCTCAATTAAATATCAAGGTGCTCATTTTGAGCCTGGATCTATATTTATTTTTGATTATGTTCATGGTGGAGAATCCTGCTTCACAGCAGCAGGTTGAGCCAAACATACTAAAAATGTGCAGGGTCATTTTTTCCTCATAGTCTTCTCCTTCTTTCCCATCGCCCGGCTGGCCACAGGTTTTCCTGCTGTGTCTAAAAGTAGCAGCAGCAGCAGCAACTCAGACTGACAGCAGCTCATTGGCTAATTTGCATCATGTGTAGCCTGGTCCCGGACACTCTGGGGGGCTTTACGGTACAAAACGGGAGAAGCGGCACATGTGACGTTTAGACACCGTCGTCGGACAACATGCAGTAATTTATAAATGTTTTAAATCAGGTTGGGTCCGGATTAGCCAGCAGGTGTTTACAGATCCGGACCGCTAATCTGTGATCTCTGCATTAGACCATTCTACATTTCTAGAGGGCCTTAATCATAACTTTGTGAAAACTATTCCAAACTGGTGGGAAGCCAGAGGTCAGCCATATTAGTTTTTTAATAAGGTAATATAATCTAAAATTAGATTAGATTAATGCTGTCTCTTTGCATATATGCCCCCTGTGAACATTCATCCATACTAGACATAAATGAGGTAAAACTACATACTCAATGAGCAGAATCGTCCTACTTTGAAATCATCTGCATATAGCAAATTTATATTGTGACTAGGGCTGCAACAACGAATCGATAAAATCGATAAAAATCAACTTTTAAAAGCGTTGGCAACGAATTTCATCATCGATTAGTTGTGTCGCACGATTAATGCGTCATCCGCCGCTGTCGTCATCACATCCACTTGACTGAAACGGGGGAAGAAAAAAAAAATACGGCAGCGCCGCAGGTGCAGTGTTGCCAACTCAGCGATATTTAGCGACTTTTCAGAGCCCTCCAGTGACTATTTTTCAAAAAAGCGACTAGCGACAAATCTGGCGACTTTATGGTGTCACTGGCGACTTTTGGAGACTCTTAGTTAAAGCATGTATCGTTCCTCCAGCGGCAGCTGCTGCCATGGGGCGCCTCCCCCATTCCAACCCCGGTCTACCGCTCCTGCAGGAGTCCCTCTCAGCGCTGCAGTCAGAGC
>NW_015152395.1:54644-67028 GCF_000732505.1 Cyprinodon variegatus
AGTGAGCAGAATCGTCCTACTTTAAAATCATCTGCATATAGCAAATTCATATTATGACCAGACAAAACAAAAACAGACTGGTCTGCAGAATGAGAAAAAATTTTCATTCTAGTCTGCAAAGAATTAAAACAAAGCTGTGCCAAACATTATTATTAAACAGTGAGTGTAAAACGAGGTTTGGCTCTAAAAAGAGTTTAATATGTTTGCATGGTGACATTTTTAGGCCTTCCACAGCAGACACAATTATCTTTGTTATACAAGCTAATGAACCTTGTCCAAGTTGAAAGATCCAGAGTTTCTTATACTATCATAACTGATTCAAAGGAGGAACATAAAGGGCTTAGGGGTCCTAGTAACAGACATGCTTATGTATTTCATCATACAGACAAGACTGCAGTTTCCATGCAGTTTGAAGATACAAGAATTAATTTGTATAATGAAGTCAAGATGATATCTGCATGTAAAGGAGGCTGTAGTAGATAAAGTGTTACTTCATTAAAATGACAAAAACAGTCAATGTTAGAACAAGGTCAAAGTCAAAAGGCATACTTCTATTCTCTGAACTAGTCGGTCCTGGAGAACCTTGAAGATATTCCTGATTTGTGACAAAGACAGCTATATGGTGACTGACCTCTCCAGATGCTTCAAAAATAAACAAACAGCTGGATCAACATGCCGTCCAACTTCATCATAGTCTGCCAACAGTTCGATCCTCTGCTTCTTCCAACCTGCAGCTTCCTCAGCACCTAAACATAAAAGAAGAAATGTGAACCCCACTTTCAAGATTTTTGAAGATGCATGACGTACAAATATGGAATTTTAGATGCATGACATGCAAGGACATGGCTACAAAGACTAACTGTTTGCCTCCTCTCTCATGCTCTTGTTTGGAATATTAAACAAAATTAAATAGGAAGAGTGAGATTTTTTGCGCTGATTAACTGCTCTGGATGTTTTCAAACGAATGATAATTTGGAACAAACTAATTGGGGGAAAAATCCTCTGCAGTTTCACAGTCTCTGGGACTCCAGTCTAAGTGACAACTAAGTGACAACAATGCTGTCATCACTACTCAAAAGAAGAAGGTCCTAAGCATAGTCAAAGCAGTACTGAGCTAAAATGAGATTATTCCTAACAAAAATTGCACCTTACATTTTCTTTGATATGCTTTACATTTTCCTCAGATTAAAAATGTCTTAAGCTGGCATTTGACATTTAAAAGTAAATATTAAAATGAAAAAATCCGAAGAAGCAAGACGTATAAGAAAAATATGACCAATTAAAGTAAAACATTGCATTTTATGTATTAATTATGTAATTGGCAGTTTAGCACAGATTCCGGGGAAAAAAAAAAAAACTTTGTACCGCAGTTGCTTTTATGAATAGCAAAAGGGTAGATATTGTTTGGTAAAGCATGAGTCATGTATTTGGTTACACAAATAGCTGGAAAATATACCTCTAAAGCACAAAGACGGATCTGAACCATGCAAAAGTTTGTGCTCAGTTTGAAAAAAAAAGAAAAAAAGTTAAATGTTCCAAGAAACTACAGCACTAGAGGGAACATAGGGTTGCCGTTCCATATGCTTATACTCATATCTTGGGGGAGTGGCGGCTTAGTGGTTAGGGCATAGAGTTCTGAGTTGGAGCCCCATTCCCACAGACTACCACTCTGAGTCTTAACCCCACACTGGTCCCTGGGCGCCGCACAATGGCAGCCCACTGCTTCCCAAGGGGATGGGTTAAAGGCAGAGAATTTATTTCTCATTGGGAGATCAATAAAGTTCAATTTTTTTTCTCTTTACATGTGCTCTGATAGTAAAGGACCACATACTAGCATCATTTCCCCTCTAATAGGCTGTATAATTATGCACATGAATATTCCAGCTCAGTAAGCAGCAGTGATGTCCCAAAGAAATGAAGCAGAAGAAGGAGCAGTGGTAGCAGCAGCATGCTAACTGGTCAAATGCTCAATTACTTTAAGCAGCCAGACTATTAAGGAGCCATGTCAGTGGTGTGGAGGTACTCCCAAGTGAAAAAGCCCCTGCACATTTATAGGGATATCCCTTAGCTTAGCTCAGCATCCAGACTCTGGTCTGTAAGCAGTTTTTGATGCTCTGAAAACTTTGAAAGCAAAACTCAAGGCAGACTTAATCTCGTGGAAGACTGACTGCAAGTTATGTAAAGAAATGTTATAGGTAGTAAGAAGAAAACAAGCTCAATATCTCAACTTTATTCAATTCAAGGTAAATCTCCACCTTTGCCTGCTTAGCACATCAGAGAATATGATCAGATAGATGCAACAGCGAAGCCATGTACAAAAGGGACAGAGCAAACTGTTCTTCTTAAGGAAGTTAAGGTCCTTCAGCGTTTGCAGCAAAATGCTGCATATCTTCTATAAGTCTGTTGAGCAGAGTGTGATCTCTTCTGCCACCATCTGCGGCTAATACAGAAGGCTGACTCTGTTCGGAGAGAATATCAGAGAATATTTCTTCATAAAGTGAAGAACATCATGGCAACCAGTGAGTATCCTCTTCAGAAAATTGTTAAACAACAACAAAGTGTCTTCAGTGAGAGGCTTCTCTAGATGATCCTTCCTGCCTACAGCTAACAACAACCATAATAACTTATTGAAAACCTGCCCTTGGGTTATTGCTGCATTTAATTATAATTCAATAACATATTGTTGATTTGAATTAAATGTAATTATGATTAACCTTCCATCAGTAATCTATGTAGGCAAGTACTACAATGTCATTGCTTGTAGAAAGCAATGACATTGATAGAAGTCTTTGAACCAATTTTACTGTATGATCTGGTTGAATCGTTTCTGTGAAGTGCCGGGAGAGGACATATGTTGTGAATTGACGCTATACAACTAAATAGAAATTGAATTGCACTGGAGTTGGATAAATATTACACTGGTTTATCCATAAGTGCAATAAATTATCTTTATTTTTGACAAATGTTTTTTGCAAGAATTAATACTTTGTAAGTTTTTAAAGACATTAACCAATAATGACCATTTTATTTTTCCATTGTTGGGTATTTCTAATTTAATGCTTTTCCTCTATAGTTGTTTTTATTCACAAGTTTTTGATTCAACAAGTATTTTGAAACAATGATGTTCAGGAAATGTGTCAGCTCTGGAATTGAGTCATTTATTTGAACTGATTGTCTAGCCAGCATGAGAGTGTCATAATTGAGGCTGGCTACATGCACTAAAAGAAATCAAGATAAATTACTTTTGAATTATTGAAGCTAAGCAGCCTTTTAGTTCAATTCATAAACAAACACAATTAACAAGTGTATTATTGAACTCTTAGATTTTGACACTGATGCACTATAAATTAATACCAGAAGGCAAATGCATATTTTTAATTGCACCTATGATTAATTTATAGGCTTTTCAATAGCAGGGTCATTAATGTACAGCCAATCCATCAGTGTTTATGTGCAAGGTTTGACGTGGATGGTTTCCTCTGCAATTTATGTAACTGAGTCATTTCCATCCCCACGGGAAAGACATTATTAAATTAAAGACGCTGATAAATCACCAGATCAAAGACGGCATATTGATCACTTCATAAAATGTGGTCATTAACTACGCACTTTAAATAGATGCTGTAGAAAAGAAACCAGCAGGACTTCCTTCTGTTACTGCATGGTTCAACTTGACACAATTTAAAGGGGGAAAAAAATTCCTGAAGCTAACAAAATCTAACACTGACATGTTCTTGATTTCTCAAAAGCCAGCAAATGCATTATGACTAATATTAAACCTTGAATGTTTCACATTTTTGAAAAGGAAATAGCAACTCATTTTCTATAACAGGAATTCAGCCTAAAGAAACTTAAAAGCAAAGCCAATCTGGAGGCGAAACCTGTTTTTTTTTTTTCCTGAAAAGACTACATCACAACCCAATTAGAGAATCCAGGAACTGGTAATGTCAGCAGCAATGCTAATAAATAATCTCTGGCTGTTCTGTAACAGCACTAAGGATCTTTGAGGCAGGTATACGACTTGAAGAAGGTAGATTTGTAAAAAAAAAAAAAAAAAAAATAATAATAATTAAATAAAATACAAAATCAAAGCCAATGTCTCTCATGTGTAGTTCCATCTTCCTGAATCTCATCCTGCATCCCTTCTGGTATCCTTTCAAAGCATGAGCATGTGTCGCCTGAACGCTGGGGGAGAGCATTAAGCAGGGCCTCCTACTGAGATCTATAAGCATAATACTTTCTTCTAAGTTCTTCTAAGTTCTTGGGATTTTTGTGCACCAAGTTGTTTCTTACCCAAATGAATCTGTGGAGAAAACATGTTTGTTCACATTACGTAAAAACACAATATAAGCCAGATGGCAATAATACAGGCTGCTTGTTAAAAATATTCAGAATTATTTTTATCATAATTCACTATAATTATCTTCAGATATTCTTCAGATACTGGTCCGACACATATATGTATTTCAAAGCATTTCATGAGTGTCACAGAGTTTCTTCAGTACTTTCTGAAACCAAATCGAAAATACAAAGCATTATGGTCTTGACAGATTACCGGTAATACTAGTGATTAAAAAAAAAAATTAAAAAATCAGTAACCAATGGAAATGACTGTTTATTTGCTAAAACTAATGTCAAGCAATTCAAAATGAAATATTTAATGAATGTATCATAAAGAAAAGGTTTGAAAAGGTTGCTTAAAAAGAGACATGAGCAATAGTTGGTGGAAATACTTTGTTAAACTTTTGATTTTATATTGTACTTTTAACAACAAGATCAATAAAGAAATGTGCATCAGATTAGATT
Organism: Cyprinodon variegatus; assembly: GCF_000732505.1. Classification (NCBI taxonomy): domain Eukaryota; kingdom Metazoa; phylum Chordata; class Actinopteri; order Cyprinodontiformes; family Cyprinodontidae; genus Cyprinodon; species Cyprinodon variegatus. The sequence continues at coordinate 59,451 of NW_015152395.1, forward strand.
GTGGTTCTTATCATAAATATAGACGTTTACATGGACATAAGTAATCATAGTAAAGGGCCCAGTGGAACAAAACATCCCTGTATTTCATTTGGATTCACCTTGATAGGAATGAAAAGGGTTTCTGCAGAATGCACCCTAAAAAACTAGAAACCATGGATTCTTTTAGTAATCAGTTGATCGATTAATCAATTAATCTAAAAATAAATACTTTCAGTACATTAACATTTCTAATTTAATAAAAATTTGGAATTTAGAAATAAAGAACCTTTAATTGTGCAATGGGTTATATATATATATATATATTTATATATATATTTTATATATATATTTTTTTCTTCATCTTAAATGAAAAAATGCTTATATTTTGTAGAGTTATGTTTTATCTGCTGTGCTAGGTAGGTTATTCTTTAAGCAAATTTCCTGTTTAAGAGTCTGTGTACTATTACTCTAGATAATGATTTGATTGCCCAATTAGTTTATGATTATTTTAATAATCAAACACAATTAATACAAATTATTGTTTCAGATTCATTTCAAACTAGGACTAACTCGGCTGTCTACCAAAATTGAGGTTCAGAGCTGTGAAATTTAGCAGCAGGAGGGAAAGTGTGTTATGACTTTTATCATTTTACTTGATCAGTCTCTTTGGATCTCTAGACAAATCACTACAGCACAGAGGAAAGAAAAACTCCATCTAAAAATAGTATTAGATCTTAAAATTTGATGTGAAGTAGATAAAGAAAAGATTTTAAAAAATGAATCACTCTCTAAAATGTAATCGAAGGCAGTGAAGGTGAAGCAGCTTAGCTTCTCCTCAAGGTTGCCTTAGCATATCAATTAGCATGGCACTGACGCACATTATTGCCTTCACATATTGTCCAATCCTACCAGCATGTCTGAAGTAAAAGGTTGACATCACTGATATGAATCAAGGCCAACTTTATGGCTCCCTCTTGTGAAAACATCTTACACATTAGCCGCAGGGTATTTCTTATAGCTGCTTGACTGGGTGGAAATTCTCTCATTAATTATTATAGATGCTCCACATTTGCTGCCCTCTGACACATGCAGTCATCTATCATGACTTCTTGTGAGGGTAGAAAGAGGGATGATGACCCATCCTGTTGAGCATCCATAATGCATTCATTTTCTTTGAAGAGTCAGTGGCTGGCCAAACATTTAATGATGACACCACTGATATCATGATGGAGCTAACCACCAGCCACTATGTGATGCCAAGAGAATCAAAGAACTCTGACTCTGCAGACTACAGAACAAAATTAGCTGAGATCTGAGATGTGAAGCCAAAGCAACCTGATTAAATGTAAATCCCTTCTCATCTGGTGCAAAGACAACCAGAACAAAAATGACCTCTAAGCAGATGATATTAAAACCATCCAAATGTCTATTCCACATCTCGAACAGGGTAAATCCCCTTCTTATGTTGCTTAATGTCCAGTGGGACGTTTCATCCATCTGAGATGATTTGGGGAGTCATGTCATCTGCTAGTATTGTTCTGCTGTTTTTTTTTTAAGTTCAACGTAAGTAAAGAGTGCAAATTACTTGGGCTTACACTGCAAAGTCATTTTTTCTTAAAATAAGTGCGTTTGTTCTTGAATTGAGGTGGTAAGTGAAACACTTTGCCATTGGCACAACACAATTTACATTTAACATAACAAAAAAGTTATTGTATTGTCTTGTTTCAAGTGCATATGATCTTATTTTGAGAGTACAAATACTAATTTCATAGGCAAATCATCTTATTTCCCCACTCAAATTAAGGGTTAATACACTTAATTTAAGAATGATTTACTTATTTCTAGATAGTTTTTTCAGTGAGAAGTCAGGAATTTTTCCTTGGGGGTATGCCCACAGTGTCAAAGGTAACAGCTACAAAGGACTTGAAAGACCAAATTTTGATCATGTAAATAACTTTCATTTTTTTATGGAATACTGGTGAGAGGAATACGAGAAAAAAAAAAAGAGTCAGCAGTGAGGATGAGCTAATGTTGCTATCAAAGCAACCTGGGCTTCCTTAGCACGGCTGCAGCCACAGGCTGATCACCTCCAAACGTTGTCATACTGAGGTGGTAATACATGCAAATAGAGCCTTGACCAAGTATGAAGTGCATGTACTGTACATCAAATAGGCATGCATCTCAGAAGACCCAAAATGTTTTAAGTATATTTCGTTAGTTTCCATTTTTCTCAGTAACTGAACATCACAATATAAATACTTTTCCTTAGCTAAAGGCAAAAGAAAATTTTCAACAATTTTTTTTCATTTCAGCTCCCAAAAAAAATTCAAATTCTAACATGAAACGCACCTGTTTTCTTGTGGAGAAACTTAACCTTAATTTCATGAGAGGTTAAAACTTTAAATTACTATTCCAACTGACAGAAAAACAAACAAACAAAATGTTCTTTAAATGATTGCAGACGACTTAAGATATATTCAAAGCAGAATTCCTTGATATTTAGGACAACCTCTAAAACTTCATGTGTTTTCAAATTTACCAGCTCCATTTTGCTGTCCCAAAGCAACCTCCTGTCCTTGCAGTATTGTCCTGAAGCACCATTCCCATGCAACCTCCTCCAGCTCTCGAAACATTAGGGTCATTTTCACAGTGGATTAAGCAAAACAAAGAGGGTTTTAGAGGGTCTGGGTCCCAAGCTGTGAGAAACATTATGGCTGTCACAAGCATTTAGGTATATAGTTAGTAAATCTGATGGTTTTTAGGGGTGCTTTATTTATAATAAGGGCTCCTGTTGCATATTTTTAGGGGCAGGTCTAACACTACAATTGATACCTGAAAGCTGAAGCCTAATGCACAATGCTTTTATGCCTTTTACCTCTAATGTAGAAACTATTTCAGTCAAAACACAGTAATTCATTAAATCTATTCTCTTAAAAAAGGTCACCGGGGGCCTTATTAGACAGAGCCCTGTTGAGTAAGAGTTAAACTCAGGCTTTAACATGCATTCATTACAACCTCAGATACTGGCAACATTAGAGACATGCGCAACAAGAATAAACATGCTCTGGGGAGGCAGGTGAAGTGAAGGCAAAACAAGATCAAAACAGAACCTTGGAAACTAAAGTTCTTTAGAGAGGATTAAGTTGAAAAACCATACCATACAAACTGTGATAGGAAACTAAGTTCAAAGTAAATAAGAAGAACATTTTGGAGCTGAGCAAATACCCAGGGTGCCTGTCAGTATTCTGTGGTACTTCATGTGCTAAAAACCTTATTTGCAGACAAAAGCTGGCTCTCAGAGTCATGCAGTAAGTCAACAAAAGAGAAAACAGCTTAAAACCAACATTTAGCAACAGAAATAAATGAGTTAAAGCCTAGAGATCTTTAAATGTCTAACTGAACTTTTAAGAAGTTTAAAACTGCAGATGTATACTGTAACTACTAATGGTTATTTGTATGTCTGTAAAATACAATGAAAAATGTTGTTAAGATGGACATAGCAAATCCAATTCACCCATTATTCACTTCTGGTAAGTAACAACAGATTTCTGAACCATCAGTTTAGATTATTTTAAAAAAGCTTAATTTCTGTAAAATAGTAGTACCCCAAGCTGCAATAGCTGGGTAGGAAAAAAAATAAATAAATAAAAAAGGCGAAACAAATTCTTAACTTTGAAAATACATGTGACGTTATTTATGGCTTTTTATCTCAACATTTTATTTAAAAAAAAAAAAGGTTGAGAAAAATCCCAAAATTATTTGGGGCATCACTTTTACTTATTTCCTAAAACAACATTTTTTCCCCATTATCTCTGTGAAGCTAAGACTTTGGTTAAGCCGTTTGAAACACAAAAACAGTTTGGTGGGTTTAAATTAATAATGGGCCATTATCGGCGTTAAAGCGCTGCATTAACAGCAGACTCTTATCGGGTGATAAAAAAATAGCGCCGTTAATCTATTCTCACAGTTGGGTTGGGAGCTGGGTCTATACTAATGATGAGAAGCACATATATAAACACAGCTCCATCAGCCAAGCCAACCAATCTCCTCACTCAGTGGATAGTCCCAAGCTGCCAACCCATCAGCATGGATAAGGCGCTCCAGCTCATTCTATCATGAGGAGAATACATGACCAGCACGCCGTGGATAAAGCTGCGAAAGATAAGAAGTTGGTCAAGGCGACGCGCGGGTCACATTTTTGGAGACACTATATTGTTAAAGTGGGACATCTATAACTGGAAGTGGGACACTATTTTTGCAGCTAAAACACAGTAACAAATTAGCAAGAAAAAATTTATAACTGCGTCTTCTTTTTTCAACACTCTTCTTGCGCCCTTGTTGGCCATTTTCCATGAACTGTTTGATTTTGCGATGATTCCGCTTCAAAAGCTTGGCAATTCCCAAACTGCTGCACCCCTCTGGAAGACATCTGACAATTCTTGACTTTTCAGAGTCTGTCAGATCTCTTTTCTGACCCATTTTATCAAAGCAAAGGAAGTTGGCTAATAAATAAGCACACCTTATATAGGGTGTTGATGTCATTAGGCCACACCGCTTCTCATTACAGAGATGCACACCACCTGATTTACTTAATTGGTAGTTGGCCTATACAGCCTAGAGTAGAACAACATATATGAAAAGGATGATGTGGTCGAAATACTAATTTGTCTAATAATTCTGCACACAGTGTATTTTGCAAAACCATAACAGTAGTTTTGATTATGCAATCTAAGCTAGGTCTTTCGTTTTCTGCTAAACTTGATTTTTTTTTTTTTTTGCAGATAACTTTTAAAATTATTTAGTAATATTTTAAATAATTTCATAATGAAGCAATAACCAGCTCAATGTTAATATATCCAGCACAAAGGTTGTTTTTCTATCCAATATCCAATGTATGAAATAATACTAAAGCTGAGCAAGTTAAGCCAGAGCTAAACAACTATAAGTGGTATTTTCACCTGAAAATATTCCATCACAAATAAGAAATAAATAATACAAAATCCAAACACCGTTAGGATTACATCCTACCTGCTGTTGTGTCTGAGAGCTGCTCTGAACTTGTTAGCAGCACAGACACTGCGGCAGGAGCTCTGAAAAAAGAAGAGGGCTGTGCCCCAGCTGTCTTTCACATGAAGACAAGACTTGCATCTTCAGAACCTTGTTAGTTCTGAAAAAAGGCCAAAGACTGCAAAGGAATATTAAACAGCTAAAACTGCTAAAAAAAAAAAAATAATAATAATAAAGGATTTAGGGAAAGAGTGGGAAACCTCTAAAAGTCTTTGATGGTATGTTTTGCTCCATCTTCAGCAGATATGATGGAATGGAAAAAATGAAGACAGTTGAACAAAGAAAATCTTATGGCAGAAGAGAGGCGAGGGGTTATTCTTCTCCCTTCACAGTTCTGCATATCCATATATTGTTATTCGTCAATCAGAGAGGCTTGTTCTTGAAATGTCATGAATTCTCTCTGAAAGGAGAACAGTCAGCCAGAAATAGAAATTAAAAAGGGAGAAGTATACAATAGAGAGACTTGGGTCATTGTTTGGACGCACTCTGCTTCTCCCTTCAAGCAACTAAAGATGTGAAAAGACACATTTGAGTTGATATAAAAGCCTAAACTCTGCTATGCATCATATAAGAAAAAACAAAAAAAACAAGAACTCATATTTAAAGGAATCAGTTAAAGATAAACTGAACCAGAATCTAACTTGGTGATGCAAAGATGAGCCTTAGAAAATGTCTCGACTTAGTATTAACTAGTATTATTAGTATCATTATAGTATTCCATAGACTTCCTTGGCTCCTTCCATATTATAAAAATAAAAAGCTAGACCATTGTTTTATTAGGTGTTAAGTTTTTTTATTAGATTGCGCTAAACACATTTTTAGTACCTCACCTTTAAAGCATTTTTTATACCAAAATAAACGCACAGTAAGGCCTACTCACAAACAACAGAACTGAGTCAGAGAGCAGATTAGAAATTCTTGATGTAGTTTTTGGTTTGTTTTAGATTTAGCCTCCAACATTCTAACTAATAATATTTGCAAAAAGAGTAGCACAAAACAGCTGTCAAAGAAACTCAAATCCATGACTGAACATGTTTACCTTCTGTGCGAGTCCCCTATGACAAGCCAATTTAATTATGACACTCTTGTTGGGACTAATAAATACACTCTTATTTTGTATTAAAATCAAATTAAGCACCTTATTCAATCTCCCACTACGATCACACTTTAGTCTGATAACTTGTACCCTACTTAATAACATCTGTCGTTTTCAAAAGAGTCATTTCTAATTTAGTCTATAGGGAAAAAAAAGACATCTCTGAAAGAATCGTAGTTATAAAATGAAAATGAGGACACATTGAGATTTCATATTTTAAGCACCTCAACACGCCCAGCAAAAGAATTCAGGAGAAATGTCAGAAGTCTTTAGGTCGTTTTGCAACAAGGATGAACATGTGGAGAAACTGGGCTGGGAGCTGTTCAGAAGAAGCGCCCTAAAGGTTTTTTTTTTTTTTGTTTTTTTTTTGGAGGGGTAGGAGGGATCCCTCCTTCAAACTGACCTCATTCTTACTTTATTCTACATTTACTGCCATCTGCCAATCGGCAGCTTTCTGTCCGGAGTCTAAGTGCTGTTTGTCTTGCTGCAGCTCGCAGACCTTTTCCTTCACTTTGACTCACATGAAAAGCATAATTTCATTGCAATACAAACTTCACAATATCAATTGGTTTTGAACTCTATGCAATATATAATCCTCCTGCTTTCTACATTTATATTAAAGAATTGCTGTTTGATAAAGTCTATCAATTTGTAACTGAGCTTACAAACTTTTATAACTCAGAAGGTGGCTTGGCTGTCACACCTCTGTCACTGTCCACCTAAACCATTTCAGAATTGAGAAACCTAACGGTCTGTTTTTAATGCTAAGAATAGATGCACATCTAATTGCTTACCAAATAAACTTTAAACAGAGGCTGGTAGAACCAGTGTGATTGCTTCCATCATTTTTAAAACGGGCAGAGAAAAAGTTTGCAAACAATGACCTTATTATATGCTTGAGAAAAAAAAAAAAATTAAATACCAGAAAATCTTTCAAATGTTAAAGGACTGGAAGACCATCAAACAGTAGTGTTCTGGCTGGCGTTTCCATCAAGCAATGTGGCTGATTATTCTTTTAATTAAATATGCAATGACCCAGCTTCTCATGGCCAAAATAACAGTTTGCTGTTGGGGTGAACTGCTTATTTAAAAAACGTCCAATTTAATGACTAATCTACATCCAACAAAAAAAAAAAAAGAAATGTGCTGCTGACTCCTGGAAAGCTATAGTGTTTTAAACCAAGAGGAAAGAATTTGAATGTTAATTTTTTCATTAAAGCACAATTTGTCTGAAAAAAGAAAAACTGACCCCCCACTGTTACTTCCAGAGGCCATAATTGTGATCGTCTGGTAACTAGGGGTAAATACTGGCATAGTTGTTGCAACACGATACGTGTCACGATACGATATGGTCACAAAACTGCAACATCCCTATATATTGGGATATTTTCCCCGCTATCACAATTAAAGGTATAAATAAAAAAGTAAGTGCTGTA
>NW_015152396.1:0-2387 GCF_000732505.1 Cyprinodon variegatus
TCCATCCATCCATCCATCCATCCATCCATCCATCCATCCATCCATCCATCATCCATCCATCATCCCCAGCGTCTGACTCTCTCAGAGGGAACCATTGACTGTTAGCATTCCTCCATCATTCAGCCAGTTAAAATAAATACAGCCCATGATGTATCATCGGCCTGTTCAACATGTGCTGTGGGGTTTACATAGCAGGCGGCCTGATCTTCTCACACACCGCCGGCGCCTATCAGCACCTCGGGCCCTGCCAGGCGTACGACCAACGATGTGACACCGTCTCTGCTCTAGGATCACTGGCGGTCTGCTCACCGTTGGAAACACTCAGTGTTTGTGGAGTGAATATCTGAGCTGCCTGAGAAGAGTCAGACAGATTCCACCAAAGAAATGAAAGATTAATGCACGTGTCAAGATTCCCCAAACGGTGCTCCTCTCTCTATGAACCCTACCTAGCAGCTAGCATGCTGCATGTGCCCTTTGACCTTTAGATTCCCTGAAGATGCTGTGCAGAGACTCACCAGCTTCCTCACATTCCCATCATCAACTAAAGAGCCAAACTACAGATTATTTATAAGGTAAGAATAAACTGTTTTCCCCTTGATTTGGATTTCTGCTCATTTTTAGGGATTATTATTCCCTCATTCTGACTAGTAACCCTTCAGTCTGGATTCATGTTTGTAAATGTTGAATAATCTAACTCATTAAATCTTCAGCCAGACTCCTGCTGACTTTCTGGCCTTTTTAACATTGCAGCAGCAGCTTTTGTTAGGATAATTGTTTCTATCAAGTCTTTTCTCTTTCTTCCATAATTCAGACATTTTAAACGAATCTCTTCATGGAGGGGAAGAAATCACCAGATTTATCGTAGCAGAATGTTATATCAATTCGTTTGGATGAAGATACGACGTTTGCTGATGATTTCCTTCAGATTTAGTTCAGAGGTCTGTGACTGATATCCTCGTCTGAGCCTTAGAGGTTTAAATCTTATACAGCATTAATCTAGTTATAAAAAATAGCACTGATGGATCAGCTGTTCATTTTTGTCTCATATCTTCAGAATTTCAAAATAAAGGCGTATGTTTTTAATTCAGTGTAACTGGACTGCCGGTTATTTAACGGATGAATTGATGTGGATCAACCTATTATTACATCCCCTTTATGTAAAAAAAAATATACAAAAAATAATAATGATCTGCAAATGAAAAATAAGCTCAGAGTTTGTCCTGATAGTGTTTACTTTGTTCTATTTGAGCCTGAAATTAGTTTTTGCACCAGACTCAATCAGCAGACATGAACGTTGTCGCCATCTGCTGGCGGCTAATTGGCTTCCCTGGAGAATTGAGCAATGGTGACAGAGCGTATAAACATGATGGACAGCATCGCCATCAGCCGTGTTCTCAGGAAGAAATCTGAACGCTTCAGCAGTTTTAGCTCCGCTTCAGAGAAAAAACGTTTATTTTGTATTCAGTGTTCTTCTCCTTTCTTATCCCTCTTTCCATCTGATTCCTGTGCTTTGCTCACCTTCTGGGGCGTTTTCTCTGATGACACCAACAGTAAGCATGTAGAGGCCAGAACATGAAAGGAACGTCTGATGGTTCAAGGATAAGGTGAGAGAAGCAGTCTGAAAGTTTGTGCTCCAGTCGTTCAGTGCTTAATTTAACCGACTGACCTTTCAGGCTTTCTGCTGCCAGCAGAGAACTTCTCACATTCTGAAAACCTGCTTCCATAGAGCAGCAGGTACTGCAGATATTTCAGGCAATAATAGCGGAATATTAACATCTTTCTATAAATTGGTTTTACATGTTTTAGTTGGTGAAAGTTTGCTATCTAAGTGTTAGCTGGTTGTGTTGTCCTAACAACATTCCCCATAGGATTATTTTTACTCACATCCATTTTTCGGGGGGGGGGGGGGGGGGGGACTAACCCTAACCCAGAAAAATCTGCCATATTCATGCTAACATTTGCAGCCGTCATTCTGAACATTCCTCAAAGTCAGGTTTTCGTTGGCTCTCTGTCGCCTTTATGCACAAACCATACTGATCATAATCTGGCATAGATGAAGTGTTGAGAGCACATCTGACTAAAGGAGGATCTGCAGCTCTGAAGAACATCTGTGAGAGAAAATATGCAAAGGAGGTCTGGGCTCGATTATCCAGACTGTTCACTATTTCTCATGTGTGAAGATTCATTCACCAGTTAGATACTGGGTCTGTCAATACAGTAATGCAGCAGTCAACCAATCAATCAATCAACCAACCAACCAACCAATCAATCAATCAACCAACCAACCAACCAATCAATCTGTCAATCAACCAATCAATCAATCAATCAACCAACCAACCAATCAATCTGTCAATCAACCAATCAATCAATCAATCAACCAACCAACC
>NW_015152396.1:3558-8871 GCF_000732505.1 Cyprinodon variegatus
TCAATCAATCAACCAACCAACCAACCAACCAACCAACCAACCAATCAATCAATCAGTTAATCAATCAATCAATCAATCAATCAACCAACCAATCAACCAACCAACCAACCAATCAATCAGTCAATCAATCAACCAACCAACCAAACAACCAACCAACCAATCAATCAATCTGTCAATCAATCAGTCAATCAAACAATCGATCAATCAATCAATCAATCTGTCAATCAATCAATCAATCATAGATATATAAAGTGCTCTGAAAGGGTTTGTCTGCTGTCAGTGTTTTCCCATCATGCCTGAATATTTATTTTTCACTTGAGAAAAAAAAAAAACCTGATGAAAGGAGATGGCTACACATGTAAATCCACCTGACCAGTAGGTGGCGCATTCGTCCACACGCTCTAATGCTAATCAAGGGTTAGCATTAGCATATGTCCAGAAAAGAAGCAGAAATCTTGGTCTGTCCTCTCGTCAGCTCAGATGTTCTCCATCGTTTGTTCTTTCTTTGTTGCTTTTTATTTCGATGTTAGTGACGCTGAGATGAAGCCTCATGACGCCAAATTGCTTCAACAGTTCATGAAGCTCCATGTGAACATGTCACCACCTACTGGTGGAGTGCAGAACTACAGTTTGTAATAAAATCTGTGATTTATTTTACAATTGTTTTTCCTTTTTTTCCCCTTTTAACTTCCTTTGAAATTGTTGTTAGTTTGCATAATTAAATCTTTTGTAAGTTTTTTTTTCTTAGAACAATCATTTAAGGCGCACAGTTTTTCTGCCATTTTAGTGAAATAAACTCAAGCAGACACTGAAGGTGTTTGTGCAAATTGGGCAATGATGAGCAAAATGAAAATATAGTTTTTGATTGAAGTAAACTTTTTTTTGATTGAATGAGAAAGAAACAAATCTACCTTCATAGAAACACGCCTCAAAGCCTCGGCTCATCTATTAACATCACTATGAAATGTGTTTTTCAATAAAAATATTCTCCTCCAGACCTTCTCTGGAAGTATTATTATCAACAATTAAAGCATTTTGATTAAAAAGTTACAGCTTAGACCTTTAAATTCAAAAATCTGCTTTATTAGCTCAATTTTCCTTTTATTGGGGTCAAACGGAACCAGATCCATCGGCTTCCTTGGATAGATGGGCGTCAGGATAAGGAAATGACTGAGATAGATCTGATGCAGATCTTTTAAGGAGCAGCACATCATGCCACGTTCTAAGGAGGGTCTGAGACGGAGCAGCAAGAAGATGGGAAACCCTAGAGCTGTTTACAGACAGGTACGTCTGTTTGCTCTGTGCTGCTTAAGCTCCTTAAATGCAAACATGGATCAATCTGCCATCATCTCATTGAGCAAAAACTGAAACAGAAAATAAAACAAAAGTGAAACAATGAGGCATATCAGTCTGAAAGACGTGCAAAGTCTTCAGTGAGTCACAAAAAAAACAGAGAAGAGGATCCTGGAACTGAATTAAAGATGCCTAAGAGACATCAAGCATGGCGGTGGCAGCATGGTGGTCTGGAGTTGCTTTACGGCTTCAGTACGTGGAGGTCTTAGGTTCTGCCCTTTAAAGAAAGGATTGTGCGCTTTAGGAACCGATAAAACTGTTTACATTAAAGTATTTCAGCAAACATCGGACCAATGAACGATGGAGAGCAACGTCCTGCAGATGCGTGGCGGCAGCTGCTGCAGCCAATTCAAACGCTGGATAATGCAGAGAGAGGTGAGCTGCAGAGGGGAACTCTGCGAAGGTTTAAAGTCGCTGTAATAAAGCAGCGACCAGCGTTTCCTCCAAATGGACGAAGTGGGAGTAGATTCAGAACCGCAGCGCTGCCCCCTCACACCAGCCGTGCTTAACCTTCTCATCGCTTCTGAGACGCATTTGGCTGTTTGGCAATATGTTCAGTCACGAGAAGCACAAACAGCCATGGTGAGGAAATCCATCACCCTTAATGAGGTCTGCTGGTTCCCTCAGAGGTAGGAAGCCACTAGAGCAGCAGCCGCAGACCGCCTGCCTGACCAATAAACCCGCTAATGGATCATCAGCCTTTTACATTTTACCCTCATTATTCAGCTGAGTGTTTACTTATGCCTTTGGTTCAGTCTCAAAATGTCCATTAAGAAAACTATTACAGAAAACATCAGTAGAGAAAATATCAATTTCTGTTGAAATAACAGAAGAACTTGTCTTGTTTTTTTATTCTTTGGGATAAAAACCATAAACATGATCAGAATATGTTTATTTAAAAGTAAACTCCTTCCACAGCAGCCGCAGGTCTGAGCCTCTGTAAAACTGTTTTAGCGCAGCTGAAACAAAGGAAGTTAAATCTTTCCTGTAACCGAAGACGTTCTGGTTCCTCTAATTAAATCCAAACCATGTGAGCCGAACAGGAAGCGATGGCGGTGGGCTACGCGATGGCGGTGGGCTACGCGATGGCGGTGGGCTACGCGATGGCGGTGGGCTACGCCACGGCGCCCGTAGATCCCGTTACTGGTGACAGTAATACTGAGCAACAGCAGCCGACCCAGCAGCTCAGCTCACTTCATGAGCTCCTGTCTGCACAAACTTTATGACCTTTTTCCACCGCTTTGCTCGCTACGTGTTTCCCTGCCTGCCAGTCCAAGCGGGCGGCGGTGAACACTCGTGACCTGCCTACCCGCGGACACAGAGGGCGGCGTCAGCGGGTCAGACGTCCAATCAAATCAGCCCTGTAATGAATCTGGGTATTTCTGGGGCTGCGGATGTTTTGGGGCCCCATTAACTGCTGCGGCCTCAGCGATGCGATCCTCCTGTTTTGCATGTCTTGGCAGAAGGCATGTGTGACAGTTTGATCCAGTAAAAGGGTTTTATTAAGTGAAAACATGTTAAATCAGTTGAGATCAAAGGGAACATGTAGCTGCGGTTTTGGTCACACCAGGAAAACATCCTCGGCATTTCCTCATAAATCACAGCTCCCCTCCAGAACATGTGTTTTCATGAAGCAGGTCCTGGCCTTACCATGAAGGAAAGCAAACACAGATAATGACAGCGGCAGTCTGGCCAAATAAACCTTCTTTTACCGTTCCAGCTGCGTCCTCTCTGATTATCACTCACTGAGCCGGACCGATGTTCCCACCGCGCTGAGATGGGTCCGTATTGATGTCACGCCGCCGGTGCAGAGCGCAGGTGTCTACACATCATAATTACTGTCTGTTTTTGGCTGCTCAGGCCTGCGCTGTGAAAGCTGCTGATATCAGTGTGCAGCTCTGAATGGCAGCTGGTGAACATAATGGGAGCTTTTAGGATAATGATGGAGAGCGGCTCTGAGCGAGCGCCGCCCGCTCCGTGTGTGTCTGCGCAGGCTGGAGCCAGCATGAAGGCGGCCATGATGGCCTCCGCTCCCTGAGTTCACCCTCACCTGTCCTGCTCAGATTTATGGAGCTCTGACGCGTTACTAAAAGCAGCCGGGTCCTTTTGACCCCCCCGCTCTGCAGACAGCAGTGAAGCTCAAACAGCTTACTTAGATCTATCACCTAGATCTTCCTCTCTAACAGCACTTTCATTCCTGGAAACCAAACCTCACTGTGTCTCCCTTTCTTGGTCTTCCATCACCTCCTCATTTATGCTGAACTCTAACGTTGGAGAACGCTGTTCTAAACTTCGCTGATTATGTTTGGAAAGCGCTCTGGACTCAAACCCCCGGTGTCACCTTAGGTCCTCTCTGTTTTCATTCCAGAGCGCCGCTACGCTGGCAGCACAGCGCAGCAAATACAACAAGTCATTCATTCTGAATTACCCATGAAATCTCACCTCCTTCACTGTAAACTACTGGGCTTAATGATCGGGAATAAAAGCAGTGCGAGGGCAGGCTGCATGCAGCAAGCCACCACCAACACATGTCCAGATGTTTTCCAGATGTTTTGTTGTGAATCTGTACAACATGCATGAACTGAGCAGATTCTGTGAGGCAGAGCCAGCCTGCAGTCTCCTCATGAAGACGCATCGTCAGACAGTAATACGAGGTTCCTGGTTTGGTGAGGGAAGCTGGAAGGAACGTCGCTCCTGAAGGTTTGCGTGATGTTCATGGATCTGACATGAAGGTGGAAAGTTAATCTGTCTCAATGGGAAACGACAGGATCCTATTAACCAGAGGAGCATTTCACAGACAGCTTTATCTCATTAAGCACTATTGCTGAGTTTGAATCCAGTGGCTGCGTCCCCTGAAGGCCAGATCCGTCGGCCGATTACGTCACAGCGCGGCGACTCTTCCGATTGGGAGACTCCTCGTTACGCGGCCGATAAAGGCGTCCTTATTTTGAAGGACGGGTTCGCTGCATCCTCCGTAGCGTTGGGCATCCCAGGATTCATTGCGAGTCCAAGCAAGCCGGCTGCTCCGTGCTCAGAAGAAAAAGGGAAATGGCGCCAAACAGTGGTGAATATTGGAAGTGCGGTTTAATATAATCCAAGTGTTTCTGCCATCAGAGTCAACTCATTTAAATATTTTAATATTTTGTGAAAACAAGAGTTAGAATCTACTAGTAATAAACTTAAACGTTCAATCTTAAATAAATAAATAAATAACCTTCAGTAAATTTATGTCGTTTATGTACGTTGGTTAAAAAGCTCATTAAAATGTAAGGAGGAACCTGTTTGTGTTCCGCATGTCACCTTGTTGGCCGTTGGAAAAATTGATTGACACGTTTTTTTTGCACCTTTTTTTCAAGAAGTTTCACCAGAAAACTTTAAGATTGTTTTTGTGAGAAAAGCTAAATAAATTACCTTTATTCCTCTGGAGTTTATGTGGCTAAGGAGGTACGACTTTTTTACTTGTATTTATTTGTGTAAACCTTTATATTTGTTTTGAGCTAATTTGGGTTTCTGTTTCCCTTCTTAGTTCTGACGGCATTTTTGGGGCTTTATAAGACGTGTCCAAAATAAATGGCTGTTAAAACCAAAAGAACGACGTTGAGCCTTGATTGTCTCGAGAGGAGTAACACGAAGTCTGTGAATAGTTCCGTCTGAAATGAAAATAGTTGTTTTAATGGTTATAGAGTCAGATATGTGGCGGTAATGTTTGGTTTATCTAAAGGTTTTAATCTGTTACTGTGTAAATGGGTTTGGCTGGAATTTAAGGACAGATTCTTATAGTTCCCACTCTGCAGATCTATTAGAATCTGTCCTTAAATTCCAGCCAAACCCATTTACACAGTAACAGATTAAAACCTTTAGATAAACCAAACACTACCGCCACATATCTGACTCTATAACCATTAAAACAACTATTTTCATTTCAGACGGAACTATTCACAGACTTCGTGTTACTCCTCT
>NW_015152396.1:8881-18863 GCF_000732505.1 Cyprinodon variegatus
CGCGGCCGATAAAGGCGTCCTTATTTTGAAGGACGGGTTCGCTGCATCCTCCGTAGCGTTGGGCATCCCAGGATTCATTGCGAGTCCAAGCAAGCTGGCTGCTCCGTGCTCAGAGGAAAAAGGGAAATGGCGCCAAACAGTGGTGAATATTGGAAGTGCGGTTTAATATAATCCAAGTGTTTCTGCCATCAGAGTCAACTCATTTAAATGTTTTACTATTTTGTTAAAACAAGAGTTAGAATCTACTAGTATTAAACTTAAACATTCAATCATAAATAAATAAATAAATAACCTTCAGTAAATTTATGTCGTTTATGTACGTTGGTTAAAAAGCTCATTAAAATGTAAGGAGGAACTTATGTTTGTGTTCCGCATGTCAGCTTGTTGGCCGTTGGAAAGATTGATTGACACGTTTTTTTTGCACCTGTTTTTCAAGAAGTTTCACCAGAAAACTTTAAGACTGTTTTTATGAGAAAAGCTATATAAATGAAAATAGTCGTTTTAATGGTTATAGAGTCAGATATGTGGCGGTAATGTTTGGTTTATCTAAAGGTTTTAATCTATTACTGTGTAAATGGGTTTGGCTGGAATTGAAGGACAGATTCTAACATCTCTGCAGGGTGGGGGGGGGACTATAAATCTGATATCTGAGACGACCGTACTGCTGCTGAAGTGCCTCAGAAATTTTAGAGGTTTGGCGCATTCTTTCCATGCTCTGTGTGTCAACTGTCACGGTTGCTAGGCGACAGAGCATAAAGCGGGAGAAGGCGGGACCTGATTGAATCCAAAGCGAACTCTTCCAGGCTCCTTATTTTCAGGGACCTGGAAGGAACCAGTCCAGGTGGACCAGGTCTTTGGAGGACGGAGCCGCTGGCATCGGACGCACACTCTGTTATTAATCTATTGATGACTTTATTTTGAAGTAAGACAGGAAGTAGCTACTGCTCTTCCCAGTCTCTGTCACTGAGGAAATCGCTGCCATTTTTTAGGTGATATAATTTGCTGCAGTCGGTGTTTCTGGTTGAAGAAAATAAATAGAGACAAGAAACAGGAGGTGGAAATTTAGAAAATAACCCGAACGGGTTGAATGTTCGATATATCTGAGAAAAACCAGCAGAAGGATTAAGGTAGGCTGTGAAGGGCTGATCCTCCGCGTCGCTGATCCTTTGCTGGTTTCTCTGAAGCTGGCAGCTCCTCTGGCTGAAACATTGGAAATCCATTCAGGTTTTTCACAAACCTTAAATACGAATTATTGAAACCATCTCTGGGGGACAGTAAGTCTCAGACAAAAGGTCAGATGAATGAGCTCATGTCCTGTTAGGGCCCAGGGACACGCCGCTTTCATATGCGTCCTATCAACAGTCTGCTCAAAAGGGGAAAATATTTATTTATTCCCTTATTTGGGGCAGCAGACCGGATCACCTCTAGCGCCACCATCAGCGTGGAACAGCTGCTGCAAAGGAAACCAAGCAGGTTCTCATCTTCCAAACTCAGACTGTGATAGCGCTAAATAATATAAACCCAGTAAAACCAGTTCCTAGATCAGTAAACAGAGTCCGTATAAATGCTGCTGCTCTGAGAAGGTCTCAGGGGTTTTCACAGAAAAAAACAGCATCAGGAAGACAGAAGAGAACACAGAGGTAGAGTTATATCGTTGTTAAAGTAAAGTCCTAAAATATTTTGTTTCCACTCATTTGTAGCAGCAATCTACATGTCTGTGGAAGAAAAACTGATAGCGCTGTTATGGGAAGTCTGTGTCTGTGGGAGCGGCAAAAGGAAAAACATGGCGACGGTAGCATTAGAATGTTCTGCTGCTGTAGAAATAAAGTCATTTTAAAGAGTATAAGAACGACTGGATGCTTTGGGTAAAAGCTCTCTGGATAGTGAGTCTCTATGTGATCTAATGGGTTTTATTCAGCTTTAATATTCAAAGGGTCTGAATAAAAATGAAAATGCAGTATTACAGTTTTGCAGTGGAATGTACCGATAATTTAGCCGGGACTAAAACTCCTAAAACTGTCCTAAAACAGTGAGTTTTCATTCCTGCTGTTGACATCAGCTGCTGTTAAATTTACTCCATCTGTCCATAGATTCTCTGTTCCGAACAAATCCACTCCTTCAAAAACAATCGCTTCCATAATTTTGCACAACAGCCCTGAAATTTTACAGAGATCTCCTCTTTTATCGACCAACGTGGAGTTTACTCAGAACCTAATTAGAGAATCTGTGGCCCAGAGGCAGAGCGAATTATTAAACAACATCCATTTTATGGAATCCTAGACCAATAACTGGGTCTGCATTAACTGCTCATTAAAAGTAATATCATCTTTCATGGATCAAATCTAGTTAAACCGATTCCATCTTTGTTATGTAGCTTTGACTTCGGGGGCCTCGCTGAGGGCAGATGATTAATGAAAGGCTCAGATCACAGAAAAGAACGAGCCAGTCTGCTGGAGAACTGCAGAGCATAACAAGGCCCGCCCTGCATAACGCCCCCCGCTGGGAAAGCTTTGGGATTAGGAGAGTTATGACATGTTGATTCCCAGCTTCATTTCTAAAGACACTGAGATGTTGTTCTTCAAAGCTGTGGTGGGAAAGATGAGTCGCACCCTCACCCAGGGTACACTGGCAGAGGAACGTGTCTCATTTATAGATTAAACATGATTCCACATTAATTCTGAGACCTCAAAGATAGCATCAAGAAGGTGGAACACACGTACCGCTTTCCCGCTGCGAGGAAAAACCATTTAAACCGGGAATGATGGGCTTTTAGTGGCATTGGGAACGGCTCACTGACGCGTCTCTACCCAGGTCAAACGACTCGGCGAGCGACCAGCGTTAAAATCAATTGGCTCTGCTTGTCATCCTGTCGACCCGCTAAATTACACGATATGACTGAACTTAACATACGGAGGTCAGCACACCGCGCCAGTCGCTTCTGCTTTAACAAGCAGAAACACCTCTGCTTCCATTGGATAAACATGGGGCTGCTCTGGGGAGAGCGATTCAGGCAGATAATAGAGAGAAACAATAACGCACACTGACTATGCCCTGGTTTCCCGACATGCTGCTCTCCATTGTTTACTTTCCTGATTTCTATCGCACGGATGACAACATCAACGCTAACCCAGTGTGATGATGACACCAGACACCAGGACCCAGAACAGAGGACCCAATATTCAAAGCAAGACAGACAGTAAGATTACTCAAAAAGCTGGATAGAAACACGGTTAGTGACCACTTCTATCTGGCCGAGGATGATTACGACGGTGAGTCACTAACCTTGACTTAAAGTTCAGTCCCACCCAGAGGAAGAGCTGGATTCCAGCCAGAGGGCTGCCAACAAGACATAAATAACTCTGCTGAGAGATTTCCAGACGCTGTAGCAGACATGGGCAATGTGGAGTCAACAAGTCATCTCCATGTCATGTATTTAATCTACCCAGCCAATTAACCAGGTGAGTCCAATCTGCACAGGTTAATTCACGGTGAAGATTGGACTCACCTGCTTCAGTGGCTGGGTAGAACAAATACATGACATGGAGATGACTTGTTGACTCCACATTGCCCATGTCTGCGCTGTAGCCTTGAAGACAGCAGAACTGGAAGTGGATCAGATCCGGACAGGCGAAGGAAGGTAAGACGATCCAGAAGTTGGTGTCAAAGAGTTTCACAGGATTCAAACCCAGAAGATTAGAGATCCGAACAGGTAGAGATAACAGGGAAATCCAGGTCAGTGTCAGGAAGCAAATCCAGAGACGTCAACAGGCAGAATCCAGCAGGAGTCCAAAGACAAGTAGGGCAAACAGAACGGGAACAGGCAGGCTCCGAGGTCCAAAGGCAGAACTCAGTTTTGGTGCACATCTATCAAAGACCAAACTGTTCAGAAGCACGCACAGCGCATGCCCTATCTAGTAGCCGAAGCTCGGTTTTCTGATGCTCTTACAATGGTTTTTTCACCCGTTGTACATGACTCGGGTAACTTGTGTGTAGATGAGTTGGTTCACTTGCTTAATTCCACATCCACAATTATATTAGATGCTATAGCTCCATTCAAAACAAGGCAACCAGAAGAAGACTCCGAGCCGTGGCTAAACGAGTCTACCCGTGCACTCAGACATGAGTGCAGGAGAGCCGAAAAGAAGTGGAAAACGGTAAACCTCCATGTGTCAATGGAAATCCTAAGACACTGTTTGGACTCTTATCAGAAAGCTGTTAAGTCTGCAAAAGAAAAATGACTTTCTAACTTTGTGTCTAGTAATAGCTAAAAGTTCCTGGTCATTTTCAAAGTATTAAATCGATTTGTAAACCCAAATGATACCCCGGGTTTGAACCTTCAAATGCATTGTCTTTTCTGAATTTCTTTGTGTACTGTTGTTGCTGTTAATAGCCCAGCTTGCTGTCAAGCTGTATCCCAGGAGCCTATAAGCTTTTCAGCCTGTCTTAAAAAAACTTAATCTTGATCCTGAATCTTAATCAAATTACAGGCCAATCTCTGAAATTCTTTTTTTATCCAAATGTTTGGAGAAACTGGTTAACATACAGCTCAACAGTCACCCTAATGAAGAATTCATTTAGAAAAATGTATGTCTGGCTTTAAATCTAGGCACAGCACTGAAACGGCACTTATCAGAGTTTTTAATGACCTGCTTTTAGCTGCTGACTCTGGTTGCTCTGCTATTTTAATTCTTTTAGATCTGTCAGCAGCCTTTGATACAATAGACCACCAAATATTGTTGTCATGTCTTGAACAGTAAATGAGTATCAAAGGCGTGGCTCTAGACTGCTTTCGTTCAGTGAAAGAACAATCTCAGTTTGAGTATCAGAGCTCAGTCCCACTTTCCAGTGGGGTACCACAGGGCTCAGTCATGGGACCCCTCCTCTTTTCTTTCTATATGTTGCCACTTGGCTTGATTTAAAAAAAACTCAAGCTTTCTTTTCATTGGAGATGATATTCAAGTCTATCAGCCATTAAAATCAGCCTCATTCCAAATCTTCTTAAATCTAAATGGAAAGACAACCGAAGTTGTATTATTTGGAGATATTGCCATGCTTGGTCCTCTATCTCCTTATGTTCGTCCATTTGTTAGGAATCTTGGCGTCATGTTGGACATCTTTAAACTAGACAAGCAAATCAGCTCAGTCGTCCAAACTAGCTTTTTCCAGCTGCGCCTTTTTACCAAAGTAAATAGGTTTCCTCAAACAAACTGGAAAAAGCAGTGAATGCCCTCATCAGTTTAGATGATTGTAATGCCTTATACTGTGGTTTGAATCAAGCGTCCTTAAACAGGCTGCAAATGGTCCAGAACGCAGCGGCCCGTTTGCTGACATGCATCAGCACCCGATGACGGGACCACATTACATCGCTGTCCGTCTGCACTGACTGCCTGTTTGCCTCCGAATCCACTTCTAGATCCTTTTGATTGTTTTTAAAGCTTAAATGGCACCAATAGCACCAGTTCCACTACCCTCTGAAACCGATCCGTGCAGAGCTTGGTTTCTTACGACTGTTTACACGCTATGCTAGCACGGTTCCTCACCTCCTAGTGGCGATCTACGGTACTACTGCTCTCTAGAGGTAAACAAGCAAACCAACATGGCGGCGCCCATAACATTTAGGAAGTTTGCAGGAGTCAGGCAAAGAAGGCAGCCTTTGCTGAATTTCATTGACAGAATTGGTTTTTGGGAAGTGAATGCGACACGTTTGTCTAATCAAGGCTTCCAGATGCAGGAAACAACGACAGACGTTGAAGTTCATCGCACTGCTAAGCAGAATCATTACTGGAAATCGTGCGGCGCAGTAGGGAAGCTAGGATTTTATGAATGTCTGAAATTTCCTGATTACGGAGGCTGACTGTGAGGAGATGACGCGGTCTGCTCATGCGCTCTTTGTTATCTGAGAACAGAACCAGAACTGAACCGCACCGAGCCCTGCTGATGAACTAGTACCATGTTAGCGCGGTTCAGTTGGCTCTGGTGCGGTCCGGTCCAGTTTTGCGTACCATTTAACACTCAAAGGTTACCTTGGTTACCGTGCTTGGACTGATCTCAGCCCGGTTTCTAAAGGGTAGAGGAAATGGGGATTTTATATCAGCTCCTGTCTGTCCATTTCCCATCCAGAGCCCTTTGCTCAGCTAACCTCTCCGCCTGAATTTTCCCAAAAACACGCATGGAAACCAGAGGAGACCGAGCTTTTCCAGCTGCTCTCCCCCGGCTATGTAACGGTCTCCCCCTCAGAGTCTGCTTGGTCCCGACTCTTAGCTGTTTTAAATCCTCCCTTAAAACCCACCTGTTTGCACAAGCTTTTTAAAAATTAAACCGTTTCTTATATGTATTTTCGGTTTCTTACAAACACAACAGTTTATTATATCTTGTCTGTATTGTATTCCTTGCTTTTATATGTTTGTTGTGAAGCAGTTTGGGCAGCAGTGTTGGTGTTGTACATTAGCTATAGAATTAAAGTTGGCCTTGAAAGTGTGGGTTCCTGTCACTATACCTCCGACTGATCCTGCTACCTGGCCACAGGAATATCCCTTTGGCCGACAGGTATGCATGCATGACTTTATGGTTGTGTTCTGGTCACAGGAAGCTGAAGAAGCCCTGCCAGATAACTTTGAGGCTACAGATTGCGATGCACTGTGTCAGCCACATGGAGAGGACATCAGAGCAGCGACTTCCCAACCAGAAAGGGAAATTATTTCCCGATACTAAACCTTGGATTAGCGGTGATCAGAAGGAACTGCTAAACAAGAATAAAGAGACTTCAGGAACAGAGACAGAAAATTATTAGGGGTATAAACAGCAACTTAAGATCAGAGGAAGCAAGGAAGGCATAGAGGAAGAGGCTGGAAAACTAGATCCAGCAGAAGAAGATCAGAGATGAAGAAGATCCCAGGCTTCCAGCAGGAGGATGATCAGACAGATGGACGTCTGGACAGAACCAGTGAACTGGATCCATCCTTCATCAGGTTCAGTCCAGCATCTTCCTCTCCTGCCCTCAGTCACATGGACATCCTGTCCTCCTCTGACATTCACTCTCCTGCTTCTATAATCAGCCAGACCAGCAGGTGGAGCTGCTCCCTCCACCTTCCACCTGTCTGCCTCTAGAAGTCAGTAAAGAGGCAACAGAGGAGACTGGATGGTGATCAGTCAGCAGGTCTGATGGTGTCAGAGTCCTGAAGTCCTGAGCAGAACATTCAGAAGCACCACAGGGGACGGTTCTCTCCTTTCCTCTGTTCACCTCTGACCTCCAGGACCAGACAGAGTTCTGTCCTCTGCAGGAATCCTGGGATGACTCTGCAGTCATTGGGAGCATCAAAGATGGAGCAGAAGCTGAGGACAGAGAGCTGGTGAAGCGCTTTGTGGCATGGTGTGGAAACAATAATCTGATCCTGAAGGTCAACAAAACAAGGAGATGATTGGAGATTTCAGAAGAAACAGGAACAAGTGGAATCCTGTTAACATCCTGGGAGAAGAAGAGGAGGAGGAGGAGGAATCCCTTGGTGTTCACCTGGACAACAACCTGGACTGGAGACACACCTGGGAAGCCGTCTGCAAGAAGGGACAGAGCAGACTGGACTTCTAGAGGAAGCTGAGGTCCTTCAGAGGCGGAAGATCTTCAATCAGTCTGATCTCTGCCTCCATCATCATCATCATCATCATCATCATCACCACTGTTATCATCATCATCACCATCATCATCATCATCATCATCATCATCATCATCATCATCACCACTGTTATCATCATCATCACCATCATCATCATCATCATCATCATCATCATCATCATCATCACCACTGTTATCATCATCATCACCATCATCATCACCATCATCATCATCATCATCATCATCATCATCATCACCATTGCTTTCTCTGCCTGTTCAGGCCGTATGTTGTGCAGAGGCGAGTTTCGATGTTCTTGTGAAACGTGTTGTTCTTCCCGGTGGGGTGCTCCTATAAATATCCACTGCCCACCTAACATATGGGAATTTGTTCTCCAAGACACAAACTTGAACCTTGAGCGCACAGCAGAGCAGGGAGAGTAAATCTGCTGCTGTGCTACAGCTCAGAGCTTTACTGAGATGCTGCTGACCATCTGACAGATCCTCTGCTTCATCCAGCTCCTGATTGGAGCAGCAGTGTGAAGGGAAGGAGAGTCTGCAGGTAGATTAGAGGGGGGGGGGGGGGCTAAGTTATGCTTCCCTTTCATCTGCATCACAATGCTCCCCACTCTTCTTCTTCAGTGGCCAGAGTTTACGTCATGATTTTCTGCTCACCTCCCCACCTGCCCTCACCCCCAGCCTCACCCCTCCATTGTTTCACCAGCTTTTAATAAACTAAAGGGCAGATTCCTGACTGCAGTGGGGGGGGGGGCAGAAACACAAGCAGGGTTTGGCATGCGGCGTGCCAGGCTCTTCCACTGTCTACTGACGCCAACACACACAGCTAAACTTCCTCCAGCCGCCCCCCCAACCCTCTCCACGCGCCAGCCTCCTAAAAGCTAAGCTCCACACTAAATATATCCCCTTCTGTAAAGATAAGACAAACAGCGTGGATTTGAGTGAGCGGCCCAGCCAATGATGAGCTCAGCTTGTGTTAGCTTTGCACTTTCGGCTTCTCAGAAACTTCCCAGGTTGGTGTTGCTCCACGCCTGCAGCCGTTGGGAAGCTTTCTTTGGAACAAACTGTCCCGCTGGTCGTCTCAGCAGTTTATGGCATCAAGGTGTAGCAGAGTTTAAATAAGGTGATTTTTCTTTATTTACATTTTTTCCTTCAGTTGAAATCCTTCATCATCCGAACACCCAGAGTTTAAGCAATCCAAACCCCTCCCCTGCCTGTTTCTGCACAGTGCCTCACAGGTTGATCTTCTTCCTGTGTGGGCTGAGTGCAGGTATGATCGATGCTCCCTTATTATTCCCCATAGTTTTATCATAGCCTCCAATAAATCTATTCATTGTTTGTTAGAACTAACTTTCAGCGGATAGCGTGGGCACGACATCAGAGCTTTTATTTATCGAGTGAGGAGACGTTTTTTAATCAACCTTATGGTCCATTTGCTAATGTTTTCCAATGCAAGGATTAAATCAGCTCATCCTTTATATGAGAGGAGACATTCTTCTGTTTTGGGAGACTGGCTTTAAATCTGCTTCTAACCCTTTTGTTTTTATTATATTCATTTTAAATGTTCAAATGTATAAATACATATATTTATATATTGTTAGACTTTTAATAGACTGGCAGGTCCGGTCCTTGTTGATTCAGGCGGCAGAGCAACAAGCTCACAATTAGAAGCCAGACGGAGCGCCTCAGCGACCACAGAGCGGCTCGTAGTGCCCCCCCCCCCACACACACACACATAACTCTGCTTGGAAAACATGCACTAGAAAGTAAAGAAGTTCAGCAGAAATTTTAATCTTAATATAATGCTGTTATTAAAGGACGACTCACCCTTAAAACAACTTTTTTTCTGATGAACTCTGCAAATATGTTTCTAATAGTGCTGTTAAGATTTCACCAGCATTATTCTCTGCACATTGATGAAATCCTGATTTTGTGCTTAAATCTGTCTGCTTGGCGCCCTCCTAAGGTTAAAAGGGCTTACTGCAACTGACTTCTGCAATTCGCTTAGTTGGGGATGTGATGTAACTTAGAACTGATGTTAGCAGCTCCACCATAGCAGCAGTTGTTCTCTTAGGGATTAACAATCAATGAATGATTTTCTTATAGCGGAAAATAAACATAAATCACAAATGTCTTCATTATAAAAGTAGAAAAAAGTAAAAAAAAATTATAATATTGAGATGGGGAGGTTCGGAAATCACTAAAAGCAGCGAACTCAGCTTTCAGGTCTGGTGATAAAGAGACAGTAATAAACAGCGCGTAGCAACTTAAACCGTTCCATCAGATCAGCAAAGCAGAACCACAGCCAGAAGATCCAGGATCTTTTCCACGAAGACAGCAACACCAGGAGCATGTGGA
>NW_015152396.1:19942-22737 GCF_000732505.1 Cyprinodon variegatus
GAAGAAGCGGCCTAATCACGCTCAACTGCTCATCAACAGCTCAGCTGTAGAGGTGGTCAGCAGCACCACATTCATCACAGACACCCTCACCTGGACTGGAAACACCACCTCACTGGTCCAAAGGGCCCAGAAGCGCTTGGACTTCCTGCCCCCCCCATCCTCCCCACCTTCTCCAGAAGCTCCATAGAGAGCGTTCTGTAACATGAACTCATATTAATATATTAATGAGCTCTCAGTCAGCAGAACCTCCTTCTCCAAACTGGTAAAGTCTATGAATGAACTCCTTCTGAGACCAGTGGAACTTGTTGCCTTACATGACAACAAGTTCAGGGAGGCGATTATGCAGATTTACATTTCTCATCAACGCGCCTCATTTACGCTCAGCATCTGGTTTACAAGGATCATTTACTGAAGTTAAGAAGGTTTGAGGAATCTGATGTTCCAATGGAGCCATTGATTCCAATAATCAATGCCCTGTTTTAGCAGCGGTAGGAAACATCACAAAATCAATGAGACCATCTTACAGATTTCTGTTTTCAGTCATCTTGCTGCCACAGTGAACGGGAGAAGTTTTTCCTCAGATGTTATTGTTCCTAAAACTGCTTTAAAAGTGTAATAAGATCAATCCTGTCTTGGTTTCATTCCTGAGGGAGATTTTTATGCTTTCCTTCTCTGGCTTGGATAGATCGCTGAAAGCGGCACTGAGTTCCTCAAAGATTTGTGCAGAAAAACCATTTATCAGAAGCACATTCCTGCTGCGCTGAGCCACAGCGATTAACATGTTGAGCCTGACCTGCTGTCTAAATAAGCAGAGGCTGAGTGTGTGCGAGCGTTCACCAGCATGTGTGAGAAAATGAAACACGGGAGACAAGAATACTAAACATGTTGATTTCTCCAGCAGAGCGTTACTGTCTGTCTGCACCTTGCCGCTCAAACACGCCTCCTACTTACTTTCACCCGGATTATAGAGCTAAAATCTTCTGAATGCACAAACGGTTTCTCATCTGGTGTCACCGGAAGTTGGAGAGGGATGTCTGCAGGGACGTTTGCATCACTCTATCTCTGGCTTGCCTCTAGGGTTCTCCTGGCCGTCGTTCTCTCTAACCTCTCTCACACAGCTCAGTTTCATTCTGTTTCTCCTATTTATTGCGTCCTTTCCTGACTCTGTCAATCTTTTCTTCCCTTTACTCGAGCTGTCTCTCACAATCCACCCATCTATAACGGTCACTTCATTTTTCATCTGAACACCTTCTCCCTTTCCTTGGCGGTCAAGTGAAGTGGTAGCCCGTCTCCTCCACACACCCCCTACCACAGAGTCTGTTATGTCTCTCATCGTCTCCTTCTACCGTAATTCAGTAGCCAACACAACAGGCCAAGCCAATCACACAGTCAAGGACATAACAGATCTGTAAAACATCGCTGTGGACGTCCAGATGCACAGACTCCCAATGAGCTCTTTGCCCTTCCAGCCTCCCTGTCAGTACCTGATTAGCAAACCCATCAGTGCCAGCACAAACTGCTGCTACACATCTGTCAGTTATAGATTCATACAGAGCAGAAATGCCACTGAATAAAGAGAAAGTGCACCTGAGCTATGGGATGAGAAAGGAGGGTAAGCAGAGTTATCCTTCAAACTGTTGCATTGGCAGCCATGCAGAAATCTAAAGAGGATTTGGGTCTGTAGCTGTAGGTGGGACGATCAGGCATGTGGCGCCCCGGCTGGAGGTCTTACCTTCAGTCGCAGTCAGCTGAGATCCTGCAAGCAATCCAGGGTTTGTTCTACTATTGTTTCACGTCCAGCTCCTCTTGTTTCTACCTCTCCCTCACACACAGGGATAGTCTGAGCATTGCTCTCTCCTCCCTCTGTCTCCCTCTCACCTCCTCCCTCTGCCTCTCCTCTGTCCCAGTCACACGCTCCCTCGTTTCATCTTCGGCGGGGAGATGGGCTGAGGGAGGGAGCGGGCTGGATGCTCTGCCGTCACATGTGGATTGTGACACAGCAATCATATATCATACAGCCTCGCAAACACAGCAGCTGATGCACCGACACACTCCACAGCAGCAAATGGGAATTCCAGGCCTGGACGGCCCCGCTCGCCCCTTTCTGGGGGATGGGAGGGATGACCAAAAGCTGAGGCCAGTTTTACGAGGCTGGGTTATAAAACTGTAAGCAGATGCAGTTTATTCGAAAACAAGCGGCCGGAGTGGCCTTCCAGCATACGAACTGTCCCTTTCCTCTGAGGGTCAACTGGAGGAGGGCAGCCTTCACTTCACCTGACCTTTGCTTTGGGAAACGGGACAAACTGAGGTTTCATTTGTTCAGCTAAACCACTCATCCAGAGGAGAGACGCTTCTTCCTCACTCATAGACCGTCCGATGGAGGACAATCTGGGGGCTGCATGTTTGGAAAAGATGGCAACATTAGCCTCAGGGCTCCAGTCGCATCTAAATAGTCAGATCTACATTAATCACTCTTATATAACTCAATATAACAACAGCCACCCCCAAAATGTAAAAGCAGCAAACTACAATCAATAGAAAGCTAATAAAACTCTGAAAGTCATACCCTCTGTGAGACTGTGCTCAACTGCTGCCAAATCATCGCACAATACGCCATTACATCAGCCGCCCTGCTTACTGCTGCGCGGCTCAGGGAACATTTTCCCAAACAGCCTCAGATCAAGCCTGACGGTCCCATTTCATCAGGAAACACTGATACATGTCAGCGGCTTTGGCCTAGAATTATGACTTTTACACAGAAATTATTCCTAACATTAATATCAGTCACCTACGTG
>NW_015152396.1:26931-28974 GCF_000732505.1 Cyprinodon variegatus
CTCATCAATAAACCTGTTAAACTTTCCCTTGGTTCTCTGAGTGGTTTTCTGCATGTGGGTCAGATCCCTTAAAAGCATCATGACAAAGAAGTTCGATTACCCGAAGGACCTCTGCTGACCCTCACATTTTTCTGCTCCAACTTTTTCTAACAACTTTATCTTTATTTACAGCCAGCAGCAGGAGGGATTGAAAAGTTCTCTACCACCAACAGGCTGGTAGTGAAATCCAGGATCCATGTCAGCAGTTTTAGTTGTGAGTTTTCTTTGATTTTTACTGATGGACGCGGCGTCACATGAAATGAATCATAACTCACCTGGACACCGTCTGACAGCCTGATCGCCCAGGTCGGCAGGAGAGGTGGTGACAGCGAGCTAAGGGGCTGTGTCATAATATCGTATTAAGAAAATTTCCAGAGAAGCCAGATGTGAATCCCATCTGTTGGGGGGGATCAGGATACATTCAGCAAATGCTCGGCACAATATGAGATGATAAAACGTTAGAAAGACAGCTTTCTGACATCTTGTAAAAACACTTTTTACTTTCCTGACGCTGTAGCTGATAATTAGACAATAAAGTTAGTGTTCTGAGACAGCTGCTGAAAGGTAACTTGGTTTTATGGATCATAATAAACTCCTCACTTCCTGAATTATTCAAATCCAGTTTAGTGAGACTTCACAGCCCAGCCACCGGGCTTCAGGCCGGCGGTCAGATTCCACCATTGTTACATTGGCAGCTTAGCCGCTGGCTCTGGGGGTGAAGTCCCAGCCTCCATGCAGCTCCACCGTAGCTGCAGGCCTTCTGATCCTGCTGGGACCAGGAGCAGATTAGCTGTGGCTGGATCTGACGGGGTTATCTTCTCAGCAGGGGTGGATTAGGAGGGCAGGGTGACCTATGGCTCCGTCACACTTGAGTTCAACATTTGGGGGTGGGCAGGCATGCCCTCTCAGCACCATAACCTTTAGATCTGCTCTACGGACCAGAATCTCTGACATAAAAACACGATTTTCACCAGGAAGGTCCCGACGATCAGAGGCGTCACACATTGTGACCCAAGGAGGCGCTACATGTATCTCACCATAGACTCCTTTAGGTTTAGTTTGGGTTAGTAGATAGCAGACTGGTGAGGAGTCTCTGTTACAGCCGTCTCTTAGGTCACAGGATATGATGGGTCACAGATTTAGCTGTAACAGCGGTATAATTTCATCATGCATTGTCATGATCGCAGCTCCAGTAGCTGATCTGATTACTCACTTCATTCACCTGCTGTTCCCTCCCCGTTCTCTTATTATCATTAATCTTATTCACCTGCTCCCTCTGCTATATATATATATATATATATATATATATATATATATATATATATGTTTATACGGTTCAGCCCAGCTATCGGGGCCAGATCATTATTCGTCTATTCTTTGTTTATTCTTGTCATGTTTTTGTGTCAGTTATTTATGTTTGTTTCATGAGAGTAAGGTCCTGGTTCATGTCCTGAGTCTTGGAGGCCAGTGGAGTGAGAGGGTTTGTCTCCTGATCGTGTCCCGGCTCTTCTATGCTGAGCCCTCAGGGTTTCACCTTGGCGCACGGAAGGAGCACGGGATCTGGTCCTTCTCTGCGGAGCCCTCAGGGATTTGGCTCGGAGCATGGGGAAGGTCAGTTTTAATTCCTGTAAGCCTGGCTCCAAAATGGAGACCAGTTTAAAGTTCGGCATTTATCCTGGTACCATGTCTTGTCTCTGTTCCTCTCAACCACTGAGCCGGCCTGTCTCCATCTGAGCGTGTCTTTCTGAGCTCGCTGATAGAGTCATAGAACTCTGAACCTGCCTTCACGCTCTGAGGATTCCTGGTACCCTGGATCTGTCTCTTCCAGCTCGGATCAGAAGCCCTGATCAGGCTACAGAGTCCTGGATCCCGGAACTGTCCGGTTCTGAATTGTTTCTGTGACCTGGATTGGTCTCCTGCCTGCTCACTGGTGTTGCTGCATTGGGGACACTTAGGATGCCTCTGGGCTGCATCTGGTTGGTGGTCCATCGGCAGGATCCTGCC
>NW_015152396.1:31284-33041 GCF_000732505.1 Cyprinodon variegatus
GTGCTGCAGCGTTTATTAGCATTTAATTGTGTTGTATTGTTTATTAGCAGTTAGCTGTGTTGCAGTGTTTATTAGCAGTTAGCTGTATTGCAGTGTTTATGTCTTTATAAATGTGAAACAGGGTGAGGTTTGGTTTTCCTAGAAAAGCTAGAGGATTCATATCTATGTCGTCTCTTCCAGTCTGATGGTTCTAATCATGTCTGCTGGTATCAGTTTATTGCCTTGTTATAAAAACCCACAGAACTTACTGGAAACAAATGTGGTTTTCTAAAATCTCAAACCTGCCCTCAGAGGAGTGTAACTGAGCTTCAACCAAGGACACAGTCACCCCCGCCCTCCACCGCCCGGGTAGTCCATGTTTTCATCGGTTTGGAGCGCACTTCCTCAGACCTACCGCCTTTCTGTTTCTACGGGAAACAATCTCATTCTCAATCCTTTGTAGACAATCTGGAGATTGTCCTTCAGACAGAAAGACTCAAAGCTTTAATGAATATTGGAGAAACAAGGATTGGATATTTCAAACTGTGATTGCATATTATCCCAAACATGACAAAAAAATTGAAAATGACAAGAAGGAGCATGAACACAGCATTTCCATAAACTCTGCAATGAAATTAGAGTCAAAGTCAATACATAAAGTATTTTTCCAAATTTGTAATCTTCATACCGGCTGAACATTGTCTGATTTGAGGTTGTAAATATTTTTCTCTGTCAGTTTCCATCAGCACTGAGGAGCCATTTCAAGATGCGGCTGACTGACAGACATTCAGTCTTCATTTCAGAGATAGATTTTCAGCTTTATTTTAAGTTACATGAAAAAAAATGGATGAGGGCTATAATTTTGGCAGATTTATTTGGAGCGATTTGCAACAGAAAAATATATGCCTCAGCCTCCAAAATGGTCTCCACTGGGAGCCAAACATCTGACAGAAGTAGTCCCCCAGCAGTAATTTACAGCTGGTGTAGAATAACTTTGAGTGTTCTTGACCAGGTAAAGTCCTGCCTGCCAAAGACAACCCGTGTTTGATGAGTGTACCAGGCCCGGTAATAGAGTTCAGGGAGAAACACGAGGCAGAGCAAACCCTCAGAATACTCCATAATGTCTCGCACAGGTACGGAACAGAAACTGCACCCAGACAGACAAAGGGAGCTTAATGCTACCAACAATCGTTTAAACACATGCAGGGAGCCGGGTCCATCAGCCTGCATGTTACTGGAGAGCAGCCCCCCTGGGTGGGCGTTCAAAGAGAGAAAGAAGAGATGAAAATTAGAGAGAAGGAGAAACCAGAGAGGTTTCCCCATGTGCACCCATTTCCCTGACCCTCCAGCTCCCCCTCTGCCCAAAAGCAGCGAGCGATGGCAGGAATGAGGGCGAGCAGCCAGAAACAGCCCACTAAGCCCACTTCATCTCCATAGAAGAGCCCGGTCCACAGGGAGGCTGGACCATCTGACAGCCTCTGCTCCCCATCAGGAGGAACAAACAGGAAGCTAATGAGCACAGCTTCATTAAACAGAAGAATTATACTCCGCTCCATGTTTCAGCAACAGTGCATAAAAACACCAGTATTTTCAACTAAAGACAGAAAAAACTTTGTCATCCATCCTGTTCTTTAGACCTTTAGAGTCCCATTCTATTCAGTTTATTTCTATAGCTCCAATTCACATCATGTCATCTCAGGTCACTTTCCAGTTTACCAGATCATCCAGTCAGATTGATTCAAAGTTTTCTATCTAAGGAAAACCAGCTGATTGCATCG
>NW_015152396.1:36087-38586 GCF_000732505.1 Cyprinodon variegatus
CTGAGCGGCGCAACGCCCTGTGGGACAGGCGCCCTGTAGGGACAGGCGCCATGTAGGGACAGGCGCCATGTAGGGACAAACAGTGCAACAACAAATGAATTATAAACAATGAAAATTTTTTTATGTCCATTCATCAATTTTGTCTGGTATTCGTCTCGTTGACGAAAATAATATTTTATTCTTGTCATATTTTTATTTTCTGGAAACACTTTTTGTTCGTCATCGTAACGTAATCGTCACAGGAAAAAGGGCCGTTGACGAAAAATGTTCATCATCGTCCTGGTTGACGGAATTAACACTGGCTCTGAGATCCAAGAGTCTGCAACCCGACCAGGGGTTCTGACCAGAACAGGAACAGACAGATCCAGGGTTCCAGGAATCCACACAGCGTTCAGGGAGGCTCAGAGCTCCATATAGCGAGTTTAGGCAGAAACGTTCAGATGGACTGGACTCATAACAGCAAGCCCTGTATAAGAAGGGCCAGAGCCGCCCCCCTCCACCTCCTGAGGAGGCTGAGGTCCTCTGCAGTGAGCAGCTCCTGCCTCAAACCTTCTCTGACTCTGTGGAGGCATCAGCCCTCCTCTACGCTGTCGTCTGCTGGGCCCCTGGCAGCGCAGAGCGGGACAGAAAGAGACTGAACAAACTGGAGAGAAAGGCCGTTTCTGTCCTAGGCTGCACGATGGACTCAGTGGCTGAGAGGAGGGAGCTGTCCAAGCTTCCATCCATCATGGACGCCACCTTCCACCCTCTGCAGCAGACTGGAGAGGAGCTGAGCAGCTACTGCAGGTCATTCATTCCTGCTGCAACCAGAGTCTACAATGAGACGCTACAACCGCAATAACTGCTGCTATGGAGAATAATTACTATCTAATACCCTGAGCAATAACCTGTTTCTCTATATCTGGCACTCAGAGCAATAACTATATATATAAATACCCATGCAAACACCCTGTGCAACAACCCTGTATAATAATCCTAATATATTAAAAAATAAAAAGCTGTCCTATGTGGATATACTGTATATATCCCATCATGCACCTTTTTCTTCCTTTGGTACCTTCTTCTTCTTCTATGACTATTTGAGCTGATGGAACGGGTAAATTTCTCCACTGAGATCAATAAACTCAACCAACCAATCAATGGAAAACAGGTAGGCTCAGCAGCTGAGAGGCAGAACAAGACATGACATCAGGAAAACTACAGAACTTTTAACTGGCTCCCAAAACAGGAGCAGCACAACACATTAATGTTTTTCCTTTAGACACAACATAAATTTACCATTCACTACGGTTTGACAAAAAAGTCAAAAATCACATTACAACAAATGTTTCTCTATAGATCAAAATACTCTTTATCAAAGAGCAATCCTTTAAAATACTGAATAATAATAATATACTGTATAAATATATATTGCATAATTTTATAATATGTTATATAAACTTTGTGTTTATCATATCAATATTTAATTGTGAATATATAACTTTTCGTTTATCTCATCAAGTTTGAGTTCAGTTTAAATAGTTCTTAATATTTAATAAATCTGTGTAATCTAACAAAGGTAATTCTAAAATGTAAATCTTTTAAGTGGTTGTGACACGTCAGAGATTATTTTAATATTATCTCTGACTCGTCTTTCATGTGATTAAAATCAGATCTAAGGCGCCTCCTGTTCATTCTGACAGCAGCTGTCTGATCCAAGATGGCCGCCCACTTGGCCTCGCTGCCGTCAGCGTCCAATGAGGCGTCTATGTCTATGATGTCTATGGTCACAGCCTACTCAGCCTCACAACATCTGGAAACGTTTCCTGAGCGTCTGAAGGGCCCGTCAGCCTGCTGCCGTGGTCCAGAGGGCGGTGGATGGTTTCCTCGCCGTTTCTCCGCTAACGGCTGTCTGACCAGACGGGGCATTAATCTGTTGATCCTTAAATATGAAGAAAAACCAGCAGGACATTGCTTCCCAGCAGCGTCGCTCTTTCATTTAGCAGCGCTTTGGGCAGAGAGGGAAGGATGTGACAGCAGCTGGTGGAAGAGCTTCAGGGCCGCTGCTCCTCCGTCTGCAGACTGAAGAAACTACAATTAGAAATGTTTCCAAATTACAAACGTTAACAGATAGAAATGTGACTAAATCAGACTATTAAAAACATATTGCAGTGAACCGCGGAGCCAAAACCTGCAGCTTTGGAGGATCATTTCTGAGAAAAACAGCATGTGAGCGCAGGTGCTCCGTGATGCATGTGTTTCCAGACATGTCAGGAGAGCAGAACGGCGCCCTGCCAGTAAACAGAAACCTCCCCTGCTTGTTTTCTGCTCAGCCATGACTCCATCCGTGTTTCATTACGACCATCGTGCACATTCACACACACGTGCACGCACACTCAGATCCTCTCCACTCCAGAGACACGTTTGAATTTCCTGCATATCAGTTTTTACTGTGAAGCAAAGATGAACAGAAGAGCAGTAAAGCTGAGTGAGGAGAAGGAAGTAGGCGACAGGAAGTAG
>NW_015152396.1:39778-41734 GCF_000732505.1 Cyprinodon variegatus
TGGTCAAAACCGGCTCTACAGACTGTTCAATTCTATTCAGTTTATTTCTATGGCGCAATTGACATCATAACAATATTCCATTTTAGTAAAGAAAAAAGAAGGAGATGCAGCATTCTCAGCTCTTTAAGAACCTGCAGCGAACGAGCAGACATGGCACCAAATTAGCGGAAGGTTTGAGAACTTAGCATTCGCTAAAAAGGTAAAACAGAGGAAAACTTTTATGGTCCAAAACTACAGAAGCTCAGAGTGGCCATACTCTACTTTTTTTTCTTTGCCTTCTGGTGATAACGACAGAACTATCTCGTAATCAGGAGAAAACAGTGATTGATTTCTTGAGATAACGAGCTGATGGAGTAATGAATGAGGCTGGCCAACAGCCCTGGATTCCCAGTCCATCCAGGCCTGCGGGGCCCCTAGTGGTTCAGTCGTGGTACCGCATGTGCGCAAATAATCAGTTTTTTTGTTTCCTTTTTCTTTTCCCTCATTGTCAGGTGGTGGATGATTGGATTGCATGGAATAAACTAATCTGACTGTTTTCTAATGAAAGTCTTGAATCTGGACTCATTTTGGGGGTTAATGCATCTTCTAGCTGTTCCAGGCGTAACACCGGCGCTGTTCAGAAACACCTGGAGGCAAAGGGCTGATTGCTGATGGAGCAGAAGTGGAAGCAAATCATCAAACCAACGTCGCCTCGTTACCTAAAAGTTAAACAGGATTATTTACAGGATTACACACAGGCTGCCATGACTTATAAATCCTCTCCAGCTGCTGTGGGATTGAAGGAAGGAATCAGTTTAACACTCATCAATCAAACTGGCTTTCAAAGCTAAATAAGGACTTTATGTCTGGATTTACTGACTCTATGGCTGCATTGCCTTAAAATATCATTATCGTAGAAGATTTAATTATACATGTAGCTGCAAAGATAAACCATGTTGAAAGGACTTTCTAGAACGGACGATTCTTTGAATTTTGGCCGGACTCATGATAAGAATCATCTGGACCTTCATCTCTCTCCTGGTTCAAGGTTGTATTTCTGATCACCTGTTTGGTTTTAGATTATTTCTCTGACCTAAGAGGTTAATAAATGTAGAAGGTCTGAAGGTTCTCGTAGGATTGCCTGAACTAGTGCTGTTCACTGATTTTTTACCGCCTGATGTCGATGCTCTTACTGCTCCGTTTATGGCCTTGTGCATGAATCCTGAACTCCACAGCTCCTCTTAAAACCATGAAGAAGACGAACTCAGAGCCTCGTTTGGGGCAGCTGCCTTCAGGCCAGCCTGCAGGCGGACGGAGAGGCGCTGGAAAAATGGCTGATTGATGATCAGAATAATGTGAACTCAGTTTTTGCTTCGGACTGAAATGTATTAACCCTTCGAGTACTCCTGCCCTCTAGATTCTGTTGATCCTCTTCATGTTTTTTTTATCTCTTTGCTGATTCATTTCAGCCCTTAGGGGCCCAGTCGGTTCCTCCAGGGACTGACTCAGTTCCTTGACTCAGCTGTTATTTAAAGATGTCTGCCACATTAGTCCATATATTCTAACCTCGATGGCTGTTTCTCTTCAGAATGGACATCCTGGCTGCCTTCTTCAAAAGCTGAACTTAGATCCCAGTGATCTATTTCTTTTACCCAAAGTCTTGGAGAAGATTGTTTTCATTTACCTTCAGTCTTATAAAACAACATATCTGAGAAGTTCCAGTCTGGTTTTAAAGGTGGGCGTCGCAGAGAAGCGACTTTGCTTAGAGTATTCAATGATATACGTCTAAAAGCTCCAAAACAGTTAAAATCAATCCACTGGACTTAGTTTCCCAGTTTGAAGACGTTTCTCTTCCCATCAAGGAAGATTTTTCAGCATCTTCTAACAGTTGATTCAAGAGAAACTGATTATTGTTTGACTCTATAGACTCTCCATTGCAGCTCTGTCTGTTAGGTTGGTTTCTGTTCATCTGGATCA
>NW_015152396.1:44756-46496 GCF_000732505.1 Cyprinodon variegatus
CCCTGACCCCCGATAGGAAGCCCTGACCCCTGCTGGGGCCCTGACCCCCGATAGCAAGCCCTGACCCCTGATGGGGCCCTGACAGGATAATCAACTCATGCTAGCACTTCTCCTCTGAGGACCCATTGAAATGTTTCACTAACGAACTGAAGCGTGCAGCATCAGCGCCGTGATGCAACACGCTGATGATGAAGCTGTTCAAACTCACCTTGGCTGTGAAGGTTCTGATCCTGAGTCGGGTTTAATGCTCAGATCTCTGCATTAGAGCTGGACGTGTGAAGTTTACTGCTTTGGTTTCAACTTAATCCTTTTTGATGCTTTGCTGTTTTTCATGGATTTCCTTTCATTAAAGCTGTAATTATCTCCACATCTAAAATGGAGCAAAACATCTGCTCTGTCATATGATGCTCTCAGGTTTCAAAGATGACGGCGGCGCCCATCCAGCCTGCTGGGGGGGGGAGCTCCCACCACCACTGACCACATGGCTGTCCAACTGTTGGAGGCCGATGCGGACTGAGCGCAGCTGATAATACCCCGCTGATGTCATGTGCCGTTCCTGGGCGCTGGGTTCATACTGGTTGATTAGGCGGCGTGTGGCTCAGCCTCTGATCAGCTGGCTCCGGTTACGGCGGCCCCTCAAAACAGGAACGACCTGTGACTTCTCATCTATTTCCCACACACAGACAGAAACACGTCTGGCACCCCAGGAGCCGGTCGTCCATCTTCTCAGGGAGACTTTATGAAGCACTTAGAGGTGGCAGCCTCTTCAGACCTGCTGTGATTTGTAGACTTTTCCTCCGTGCTGCAGAGCCAGAGCTGCCCTGGCACGTCAGCGCAGGGTTTGGATCGAGACTGGAAGGTGTTCGCAGGGGGAGGAGGGCATCTGGCAGAGCCGGGGATATAGATTATATCACTTTAGTAATGTGAAAATGTCTGGCCAATGAAAAAGAACAGCCCACGTATTGGAGGCGCAGAGAAACACTCTGCTGTCAACCTTCCTAAAGGATTTACAACCGATTTCACCTTCAAACATTTCAAAAGGAGGATGTGGTCAGAGAACAAAACTAAACTTTAAGGCAAACAAAACCAAACTCAATCATGCTGATGGTGAAGCACGGTGGAGGCGACTTCATGCTGTGCAAAGCTTTTCTTCAGAAGACACGGCCAAGCTGCTCAGACCTAAACAGACCAGAGGTTCAGGTTTGAGCAGATCAGCAGGAGGGGAGCTGGGATCACAGGAGGGCTTCAGGTCTGCAGCTGAAGGTTCTGCTCTCCGTCTCACCTGGCGGAGCTGCTGGGAACCTTCAGGTGATGCAGAGGGAGGTGCTTCTACAGAGAACGCCGTCAGTTCCTTAAAGCCTCCTACTTTCCCTTTCCTGCAGCTGTTCCCATTCTCCCCCGCTGGGAACGCAGAAACAGGAAAAACATCTAGGTATCTGGTTTCTATCTGTGGTTTTTATTTTCTCCCCTGAAGCACAGATGTTCCAGCATAGAGTCTCAAACAACACAGCAAACGTTTAATGTTCACATCTCAGCAGGATGAACCCAGAGCGCAGCTTTAGGTGGAGGCAGCAGGTCCAGGATCACTGATGCTGGTGAAGCTGAGGACGTCCTTCAGCAGGTCCGAGTATTTGATGTTCTTCAGAGCAGATCCATCAGCTTCTGGCCTGAGGTTCAGCTCAAACTGGAGGAAACAAGAAAAACGACTGAAACAAACGACTGAAACAAACGACTGAAACA
>NW_015152396.1:48700-50560 GCF_000732505.1 Cyprinodon variegatus
TGCTGGTCCTGCATTGAATGCTGCGAGCTGAATGCATGTAGAACTAGATGATTCTAGATAAACATTCATGAAACACAAAGATTTATCACAACTCAATACTATCAGCTTTTTAATATTATCAGCGTTCTGATGGAATTTTAGCCAAATGATTTTTACCAAAAACATAATTAATGTGAACAAATAAGGAATAGTTGCATTAACCATACATGGAAACAGAGTTCTAAGGGGCCCCCAGGAACTCGGGGCCCGAGGCAGCTGCCTGGTATTTCCTGATGGTAAATCCCCCTCTGCTCAGAAGAATTTACAGACATCGCCTGATGCTGTGAATAAAACAGAGCTGATCAAACTTAAAGCTCCTGTAGGTAATTAGCCAGAGGAAAACAGGAATGCTGCCCTGGAAGGAATCCACTCCTAAACGTGTGACTTCCATCTGGAGCGCCGCTGGAGCTGATGGCGGCTTCAGCTTTTCTACCTGGTGTGAATCTTACTTCTGCCTGTCGTGGTACATGAAGAGGTCCGCCAGCAGAGGGAAGTCCTGGAACGGTTTCACCCTCAGGAAGTGCTGCGCCGCAGCCAGCATGAAGCCCACGTCCGTCTCAGGCTCCTGGCGCTCAGAGAAGCGCCGCGCCAGGACCAGAACCTCGTGCTCCGACAGCCCGCAGTCCATCATCAAGCCTCTGTGACGACACAAAAACAGAGAAGAAGCAGGCGTGACTAGATAAGAAGCAGTCCTCCATCTTTATCAGCTGCTCTTCAGACTGGGAGCTTTAATAGAAACAGCCGTGGTTTCAGGTTACGATTCGTGCATCCGGCCAGGCTTCATGGACCTGGACTCGCGTGACACGGTGGAACAGGAAGCATGGCGTGCAGCATCATTAGGAGCGCCTCTAACTGGAACCAAAGAGGCGAGCCAGATTACTGAAAACATCTACAAAGCACCCAACACCCAGCAGAATGGAGGCGGCCTGCTCTCTGCCAACGGCTGGTCCCCAAAGGGGGGCCAGACTATACCATGAAATAAATAGACCTACAGGTTAGTATTTAATATCATTAAATATAATTCGTTCAATTAAATGTTACTTAAACAATAAATCCAACTTATTGACTTTCTGTGTATAAATGAGTATTTCTATGTATTTTAGGAGAAACGCTAAAATCTCCACTTCTGTTGGATTTAAAGACTGAACTTAACTCATTCACCCCCTACCCCCCACCCCACCCCCTACATGAGGAGGTGAATGGATGAAGGTCAGCCACACCTCCCTATTTAGGGAGGCGGTCAGGAAGCTGCCAACAGGCTGTCAGGAAGCTACCAAAAGGCGGACAGGAAGCTGCCAAAGGGACAGGAAGCTGCCAAAAGGCTGTCAGGAAGCTACCAAAAGGCGGACAGGAAGCTGCCAAAGGGACAGGAAGCTGCCAAAAGGCTGTCAGGAAGCTGCTATTAGGTGGTCAGGAAGCTGCAAAAAGGTGGACAGGAAGCTTCCAGCAGGCGAACAGGAAGCTGCAAAGGGCCAAGAAGCTGCCAACAGGCTGTCAGGAAGCTGCTATTAGGTGGTCAGGAAGCTGCAAAAAGGTGGACAGGAAGCTTCCAGCAGGCGAACAGGAAGCTGCCAACAGGCTGTCAGGAAGCTGCCAAAAGGCTGTCAGGAAGCTGCCAACAGGTGGACAGGAAGCTGCCAACAGGCTGTCAGGAAGCTGCTATTAGGTGGTCAGGAAGCTGCAAAAAGGTGGACAGGAAGCTGCCAAAAGGCGGACAGGAAGCTGCCAACAGGCTGTCAGGAAGCTGCCAAAAGGCTGTCAGGAAGCTGCCAACAGGTGGACAGGAAGCTGCCAACAGGCTGTCAGGAAGCTGCCAACAGG
>NW_015152396.1:52767-55701 GCF_000732505.1 Cyprinodon variegatus
CAGGCTGTCAGGAAGCTGCCAACAGGCTGTCAGGAAGCTGCTATTAGGTGGTCAGGAAGCTGCAAAAAGGTGGACAGGAAGCTTCCAGCAGGCGAACAGGAAGCTGCAAAGGGCCAAGAAGCTGCCAACAGGCGGACAGGAAGCTGCCAACAGGTGGTCAGGAAGCTGCCGACAGGCGGTCAGGAAGCTGCAAAGAGGTGGACAGGAAGCTGCAAAAAGGCGGACAGGAAGCTGCCGACAGGCAGAGGAGTCATTATTCCCGTCTAGATTAAGCTGAAAGGGTTAAACAGCGCTGGAGGAGACGTCCCAGGTGTTGCTGTACCTGAAGGACTCATAGGGGACGAGGCCGGTGTTGGTGGGGTCGCTGAGGGCCAGAAACTCCCTGATCCGGCTGTGTTTGTCCTCCGGAAAGGAGCGCACTTTGCTGAGGATGATGTCTGCATTGGCTCTGGGAAACTGTGGATAAACACCAAGATGGCAGCATTTAGCGGCTGTGCAGCAAAGGGAGGCCTCCTGGGTGGGACGCACCGCGCCTACCTGCTGCTCATGCTGCTCCATGTAGCTCAGGGTGTGTTCGTCAGCATCCAGAAGCTGGAAGGTCACCCCTTTCAGGCAGACGGAGGCTCCGACGTACAGATCCTGGGCTGTGAGGTACTGGAAGGGCTCGCTCTTAAACAGCTCCTGGCCCGGTTTCAGAACCCGCCGACGCTCCAGAAACTTTCCTCCCAGTACACCTAGAGGAAGACCAACGACATTTCAGAACGCTGTTCCATGGATTATTAGCCTGCCGCTAACGCTTCAATCCTGTCTGATATGAATGGAACCTCTTTCTAAAGCCCTAGCATTCATCAACACACACTTTATTTCTATAGATCCAATTCACTTCATGTCACCTAAGGTTACTACATAGATCCAGATCAATCAGATCAGCAATCCTTTAAAGAGGCGGAGGTGGAGCCAACAATCATTTCCATGACAGGTTTCTGTTCTGTTCTGCTGAGGCCCACTGGAGGCTCAGAAAGGAAGGAACAAACATCCATGTTTCAGGAAACATCCACCATCGATTGTGTTGAAAGGAAACAAACAATAAAACGATGAAAGATGCTCAGAGTTTCAGTCCTGAAACCAGCATTTCTACCTGAGTTCTTCTGTGGCTTTTCAAACACGCTGATGGAGTCATCAGAGAGGTAGAAGGTGATGATGAACCTCCTCTCCGTGTCCACAGGGTCCGTGGTCACCATCTTGGCAAGGAAATTCAGCAGGTATCTGCTCAGGCCACATCTATGGTGACACAGAAACAGCAGAGCTAA
Source organism: Cyprinodon variegatus (assembly GCF_000732505.1). NCBI lineage: Eukaryota > Metazoa > Chordata > Actinopteri > Cyprinodontiformes > Cyprinodontidae > Cyprinodon > Cyprinodon variegatus. The sequence continues at coordinate 54,078 of NW_015152396.1, forward strand.
CAGGAACCTGGGGGGGGGGGGGGGGTCACACTAGAAGGAGCCAAAGTGAAGCGTGGAAGGAAACAAACTAAATCTGAAAAGTGCAGCGTGCCTTTTATTTTAAAGCCTTTAACTCTGATTCTTATGAAATAAAACATTTTGGAAACGTCCAGCTGGTTCAAAAAAACCCACAAACATGGAATCAGATCACGGCTTTCAACGGCCTAGTCAAAGTCCAGGCTTAGAATAACGGGACATTTAGGGTGAAGCTCTTCCTGAGACACGGCAGTGGCAGCATTATGCTCTCAGGGCTTCATTAATGTGAGCAGAAGCAGAAGCTGATAGTTGGATGAAGATCCTGGAGGAGTCGGATAAATCCAGAAAGGCGACAGTTAAAACCAAGCAGGAGACTTTCTGTTCCAGAAGCATCTCAGTCTGCGGAGGAAGACCTTTAGCTTTCCACACTTTTCAGATTTCAGTTGGAAATAGAAATATTTGTCTGTCTGCCATTAGGAAGCTGTTAAGCGGTGGTGATCAGGGTGTGAATACGATCACTCTAACCGTCTCGTTTCTCTGCTGCTTGGGGAACCTTTCTAACCTTTCTTCTTCCATGAACTTCTTCTTCTGGGGCCGTCGGCGCAGCAGGCCCTGGCAGGAGTTCAGGGAATCCTCCTCGGAGCCAAACCCATTGTAGGGGGGCACCGTCTGGGCTGGTTTGGGGGGCGGAGGGTCCTTGTACTGGAGGGGGGAGAAATCCTCTGAGAGAGAAAAGAGAAAACACTTGAAAGAAGGAAGGAAGGAACCCTGGAGGAGCGCTGCAACCACCAGAGGGAATCAGGTAATCCGTCCCTGATCTGACCTCTGACCTCTTTCAGTCAGACAGGGCCCTCCATCTCTGGGGGGGGGGGGGGCTGCGATTATTTTACTGCTGTGACTAAAGGAGCTGCTCCGAGCCGCAGAGACGTCCAGGGAAGGAAACCTCTCCTGGACGGCGCTGGACAGAGGAGCCTGAGGATCCAGTTTCTGGAGGACAGAGGTGCTGAACTCTGGTTCCAACATGTTCTGACCCTCGAACAACAGACACACAACACAAAACATATGGTCCCCCCCCCCCAGACATGGCGTGAGAGGCTGCTCTCAGGAAACAGACAGATGTGGACCGTGGCAGCTCCTGCAGAACCTGGGACTGACTGCCCCCAGGTGGTGAGGAGCAGTACTGCAGCAGGAAGCAGCAGGCTGTGTTCTGACCTACCTATGCCATATTTGGAGCGGTAGTAGTCCCTGGTGAATTCATCACAGTCAGTAATCACCACTCGTCTCCCCCAGATGTTCACTTCTGCTCCTATAGTCAGGTCCGAGTCTCTGTAGAACTCCTCGCTGACTAATCCTGCCTGCAGGGAGGAGACGGGCAGGAAGGATGGAGATCATCCATGTTTCAGAGGCGACTCCTCAGGTTCTCTCTACAGCTTCTATTCTGACTGAACACAGATCTGCTCTAAGATCAGCTGACCCTCAGAGAGTCATCCTGCAGTCAGCCCCCCCCCCTCACATTAGGAGTTTGGTTTGGACCTGGAGTCAGGGGTGGATTTAGGAAATGTGGGGCCCTAGGCAAAGACAGGCAGGGGGCCCTCTGAACAGCCCCATT
>NW_015152396.1:56301-60980 GCF_000732505.1 Cyprinodon variegatus
TCATTTGGATGAAATAATAGCTGCATGAATCATGACAGCAGACAAGATAGAGGAGAGCAGGAGGCGGGGTTACCAATCTACTCGCTCTGGAGAGCAGAGTTCGCTGCTTTTAGATGTTGTCTCCAAAGTCTCCAGAAGCAGATTTGGTGCTAGGAGCTTTTTAGAAACAGGGGTGAACGCAGTCTATGCTGCCTTTCTCTGATAGGTGTCTACAGCTGGTACAGCCCTCATGTTACTGCAGGTGTCTGGTTCACCTGTGCTCAGACTGGACCTACATGATGGCCGCCCAGCATGAAGCGCTCTACCTGTGTCATGGGGGCCAACGGGTTGAGCACAGAGGGATCAATGGCTTCTCCTGGGAGCTTCATTCGAACCGGAGGGCGCTGTGGAGAAAACAGAGCAACGTTTTGGACACAACAGAGGAAGGAGAAGGAAGCAGATTCCCCATTGACCCGCTAAGACCGACCCTGGCTAAAAGGCACTGAGGCAGCCCTGACCCACACATAGGGCTGCCAGTCTCCAGGTGCTCTAGATAAAACCTGTCCAGCTCTAAACGCAGGATAAACATAAAGAAGCTGTAGGGAAGGAGGAGCAGCTGAGGGACGAAGGGCAGAGCAAAGGAGGTGACCATCTACTTCTGGACGCTCCATCATGGTCCTGCTGTCTCCTGCTGTCATTTGGCTTCAACATCACAACCTGTTCAATCTAGTTTCATCCATCTATCATTTTGAAACCTATTTGGTATCTAGAGAACAGGAAAGGTCAGTCTGTCAGAGACTCCTCACCTTTGGAAGTTTGCTGCGACTTAAGAATTTGGGGACATGTTGTCTTCCTGAGTTTGGAACCACCTGGAAGACCTCTATGGTGTCATCAGCCAGGTAGTAGAGAAGGATCAGCTCCTGCTGGTCTCCAAACACTGTGTCTTCCCAGAAGCAGCGGAAGCGAAGGATTTTCCCGTCGTTCTTGAGGAACTTCTGGAACTTGTCCCGGTTTTGCCTGAGAGGCTTCATGCTGTCCTCAGACTAAAAGAGGGACACAAATAAGACATCAGAGCAGGAAGTGAAATGTCACTGAAATCCACTTTATTTCCTCAGAGTGTGAGACAGGAAGTGGGGCCTGAATGTTCGTCTCCTGTTAGATCTGCCCTGATGGGGTCTGAATGAACCTCGGCTGAGAGATTAAAAACTTTTCTACATATTTAACGCCTTAAATAACCCGGTTTAATGACCGTACTCGTTCAGTCATGCAAAAACATTTCAGCCATTTAAAAAATGAAGTTCTTTCAAAGTAAAATATAGTTTGTTTTTTACTGGTGGAAGAGAAAAGGATTGAACATTTAATGGATGTTAAAATTAGTTTAACTTAGAAATAAAAACACCAGCAGGGCTGAAAGAGTTTCCCAAAAATCTAATTTTTGACTCACTTTAAGCAATATGGCGAAGTTACAGGACCTCTTAAAGTCGTAGGAAATCGTAGGGAATCGGCTGGTCCAATCGTTGCATTTCCGAATTCTCCCAGTGGTGCCCGACTTTACACGACTGAATAAAGTGAATGTGATTGGTCCATTATTATTATTGTTGTGGCGGAAGGTTGGCAAGCAGTTTGGTTGTGGCCGGTTTATGGGAAGCATCTTGCTAACCAGTTAGCATCTTAGTGCTAGCAGGTTCCCAATGGGAAATTCCATTGGGACCAAGTAGCACTAAATTGCTAACCAGTTAGCATCTTAGTGCTAGCAGGTTCCCAATGGGAAATTCCACTGGGACCAAGTATCACTAAATTGGTGACTTAGAAACGACACGGTCAAGGAACGCTATGGACAGCGGAAGCAATTATGGGCGGCTCTTCCTCTGCGACCTACCTTCTGATGCAGCGTCCTGAAAGGGTGCTCCGGCGCCGCGGTCGGCTCGTTCAGCAGCACTCCAAGGTTGGTCAGGAAGTTCTTGGTGAACGAGTCGCAGTCGGTTATTTTGAAGGTGCGAGCGTAAAACACCACCTCCTGGTTGATGTTGAAGTGGAAGACGTTGTAGAACTGGTGCTGGTCGGGCAGAGGAATGCGGTGGCGGCGGATCACAGTTCCTGCACCAGGATTCAGCAGCTTTAGAAACAGCTTCATCATCACAGCGGGAACTTTTCACAGGGATCAGTGAAACCTTGAGGAACGCAGCCGTTCTTGCTTTTTGGCTCCACCACCTGGATGGTCCCGTCCTCCAAGTAGAAGTAGATCTTGCACCTTCGGATGTTTTGCATCTCCAGCTCTGCATCGGGGACAGTTTCCTGATAAAACGCCTCAAAGCAGAGAACCTGGAGGGACATTATGGAACGCTTAGGCCACATTAAACACATCAAAGTTCTGCTGTTTAGCTAAAGAACATTCAGTGATAAAACGCCTTGCTTTCAAACCCCTCAGCTGTATTCACAGAGTCAGCCGGAAACTGAGGAGGAGCTGCAGACATTCACAGCTCAGGTGGAACAGTGTGACCACAGAACAACTAGTAGATTTCCTCTATTCTAACCTGGAGGAGTGGCTGGAAGAAAGAAACCTGCCGGTTTAGCAGATGTAAAGTCATGTGGGGGACAAAGGAGTCATGAGGAGCAGGTGAGAATAAACCTGTCCGAAGGTGTTAGAGGCTGCAGGAGACAGAGGAGAAGGTTGAACTTCCCAAAGCAGAAGGACATGGAACAGTTCAATCTAAGCCGACGAAGGTGCCAAGGTGGACACGTCAAAGTCCAGACCAAGATCCCACTGAGGGGAACTGGAAAGTTCATGTTCACAACTTACCAAAGAATAGGAAACATGACAGACTATGAATGTCCAAGATTGGCAAAGACCCTGTTACCCCCCCACCTTCAACCAACAGCGCTCACAGACTGCCCACACGGTTAGGGCTTCATCATCTTCCCTAGGAATGAGTAAACGACTGCGTCTTTATATACGAACATACATCAGATACGTCCCCTCATAGAGACGAGACAAAGCTGGTTAGAAAAACAACCTTTGAACCTGAAATTGTAGAAAGGGGATAAAGTTTAGATAGTTAAGTTTCCTTTTTCCTTGGTAAGGTATGATTAGCCTTTGGCCATCAGTAGGGCCGCGGTACTGGGGAGAGGCCTGCCAGGGAGACAGAGCCAGGAGAGGCTGGACAGAGCGAGCCTCTAGGCTAAAGCCGGACATACACGGCGGGACGTTTTCAATCACTGCTCACAGCTACAGCTCACACTGTACCACCAAACCACAGGGTTTGGAAGTTCACAGCTCACCATGTTTGTTCCATGCTTTGATGCAATCTACCTGCTCACACTGTACGGCTAAAAAGCCCACGTTGGATCCAGCGCCAAGAGGTGGCGCTACTCTGACTCATGATGGATTATTTATCCAGAAAGATTCTCTTCCCTTCAGGTGGTGAAAGAAAAGGCTGCTGGATAAATCAGGTCCTGTTTACTTTCATTTTAAAATACAGACAGAAAATCTGACGAGTAAAAGACAATGAGAAAGGAAAGAACACATGAATCTTATAGCAGACATGGGCAATGTGGAGTCAACAAGTCATCTCCATGTCATGTATTTAATCTACCCAGCCAATTAACCAGGTGAGTCCAATCTGCACAGGTTAATTCACGGTGAAGATTGGACTCACCTGCTTCAGTGGCTGGGTAGAACAAATACATGACATGGAGATGACTTGTTGACTCCACATTGCCCGTGTCTGCCTTATAGAAATGTTAAAGACATGCTGAGGTCCAGGAAATAACAGGAAATACTGGTCATCTGTACTGGGTACAGCCTGCAGGCCCCAGTTTGGAAACTGGGAGCCACAGCTGATCCCAGGGTGGAAACAGGAACCGCAGACGGGAACGTCTCATGGGAATGAGAGTTTAAAGAACATGAAAATCTAAACATGGTGTGAAAACGTTTCAACGTTAGCATAACTGATCAGCAGTTGATCACAGAGGAGCTCCTTCAAACCCAACCAGCTTTACCTGTTGGTCAAAGGCTAACCATGGTGGTCCATCACTGCCCTCTCCTCTGGGAACGCCGGGATACTTGGACGGGATCTTCTGGCCGACTAAAGGATCTCCTCCAATCCCAGCCTTCTCCATCCCCATCAGCATGGGAATTCCTCCGGAAAAGTCGAAATGGTGGGATTTGTGAAATCTCTCCTTCCCTAGCTGAGGCCCAGAAGAGTCAGAGTGTTGGTTATCAAACATGCGGCTTCATCTACAGATCAAATCCTGTCCGACTGAAAGGCATGGACAGCTCTACCGGCATAGATCAGCAAAATAAGATTCTTCCTCATCACACTCCTACACTGAACTGTAAGAATATATTTTCTAAATTACATTTTTGTAGCAGAAATTGAATTTTAGAAAGTAAAAAAAAAATTATACCAATAAGAATAAAGTTTCATATATCTACAAATGTTTACACATTTTAAAAGGCGTTCTGACATTTATCAGCTGGACTGAACAGGTATTTATGATACCTGAAAAACATTTAAAATAATTAAAATAATGCAAATGCTGACCAGTAATATTAGGAATATGTAGATCTGAAATTGATTTATAGACATCCAGAATGTTTATTCTAGATGTGAATAATTTGTTTTTCAGATATCAGGAATATATATTCAGTTAAACTAGTAAATATCAAAACGTCTTGACATAGCCTGATAACATTATGG
>NW_015152396.1:65054-66878 GCF_000732505.1 Cyprinodon variegatus
GTAGCTTATATTCTAAAGATTGAACTGTAAATAATGGTCCCTCCTATAGAGGTGAGAAAAACAACAATAGACTGATTTGAGATGTTTTTATTGGATGAAGTTAGCGATCCACAGTCTTCCAGCATCCACAGCATGATTAACTAAACACGCACATATAAAAAGGAGACGTCAGTGTTTCAGATGAACCATCAGAGGACCATCTGAAACCATGGCAACCATTGATTGAAACCTCTGGCAGGTCAAAGTGGATCTAAATGCTGGAAAAATAGTGCAGGAGTTTTCCTTCAGGAACAATTTCAGTTTGGATCAAATAAATAGAAAACATGATTAAGGAAGCTGTTAAGTTCTCCATCTTTCTGCTGCAGCATCATCAGATCACTGCAGCCTACAGAGCTTTAACTGACAGTTTAACAGGAGAACGATGTGCAGCTTCAGAGGACCCCCCCCCCCCCGTGATCAGCAGGGACACTGACTCTGCTCCTCTGCTCGTCCTAAGACGCCAGGCCCAGCAGGAAGCCTCCCACGAAGCCGCTGGTCACTACTACGTTTTTCTTCACAAACTCTGTGGACTGAAGAGAGACAGAAAAAAAACATGATTAAATTCTATTCAGTTTATTTCTATAGCTCCAATTCACATCATGTCATCTCAGATCACTTTCCAGTTCACCAGATCATCCNTTTCTGAGAGTTCATCGTAGGGTCGACACGCCGCTGAGGATATAATCGTTTATTTTTGAACACCACTAAAGTGCAGAAGGTGGGAAGCAGATGGATCCCCCCCCCCATGCTGGTTCAGCTGGTGCTGAGAGGTCCTTCGATGACAGACTGCTGCACCCTAAATCCACCAGGGAGCGTTATCACAGATCCTTCCTCCCAGAAGCTGGAAGGTTCTAGAACCACCACTGTTCCCATCAACTTCAACCAGTTCTTCCATTCATGCAGCAATTTCTACCTCAGTCCGTTAAATAACCTGCTGCTGTCATTCTGCACGTCTCTGATGTTGCTGCTATTTTCAAATTACTGGAAAAATGTCCATAGCTGCATATTGGTTATTTATTGTTCATATACAGAGTATTTATATGGTAAAAACACTTTACAGGATTTTATTGTTAATCTTTTAACTCTTCACTGTTATTCTTATACATTTTTATAAGGTCCACATTTGTGAGACCATTTCTTTTCTATAATCTTTTTGCTGCTTTTAACACCAGAATTTCCCCATTGTGGGACAATAAAGAGATTTTCTATTCTATTCTGTTCTATTCTATTGTTATGGAAGAGGAATAGGGCCACTAAAATAATAATAGTTAACGGATTTTTAAATTTTATTTCAGTATGAGAAAAAAGTCAGAATTCTGACTGAATTGTGACTGAACTCTGACAGCTAACAACCATGTTAGCATCCAGCCGTAGCCATGTGTGTTTTAGAGACTAGCTCTTTTGTTTTAATCACCTCCAGCTCTTCCATTAATCAAATATCATCAGCAGGGACACTCAGGGACGGAAAAAGTCGCCCAATTCCATAATTTTCCACCAATGTGTTTCTGTTCCTCCCAAATAACTCACATCTCTGTCAGTGAAGCTGAGTGATCCTCATCTCTGCCTTCATGGAGCCCATCTACTTTAAGATCCACAATTCTGAGATTCAAGTCAGAATTCTGAGATTAAAGTCAGAATTCAGACTCTTTTCCCATATTAAAATTGAAATAATATTTAAAAATCAGTTAACTTTTTTTTTTTTTCAGTGGCCCTAACTCTCTTCTGTAGCTTATATTCTAAAGATTGAACTGTAAATAATGGTCCCTCCTATAGAGGTGAGAAAAA
>NW_015152397.1:0-3302 GCF_000732505.1 Cyprinodon variegatus
CTGTTTGACGGAGCGGTGATCCTAAGGGAAGCAGCAGGAGGGTCTGTTTGACGGAGCGGTGACCCTAAGGGAAGCAGCAGGAGGGTCTGTTTGACGGAGCGGTGACCCTAAGGGAAGCAGCAGGAGGGTCTGTCTACGGAGCGGTGACCCTAAGGGAAGCAGCAGGAGGGTCTGTGTGATTGAGCGGTGACCCTAAGGAAAGCAGAAGGTGGGTCTGTTTGACGGAGCGGTGACCCTAAGGGAAGCAGAAGGTGGGTCTGTTTGACGGAGCGGTGACCCTAAAGGAAGCAGCAGGAGGGTCTGTTTGACGGAGCTCTGTGTTTCAGCAAAGCTCTGTGCCGCTAACAGGATATCTGGAGATGCTTTCTAATCTGACTTATTGAATAAAGGGTTGCTTGTTTGTGCCCACAGCAGCCCCAGAGAATTAATGTGTCAGACTTATTTAACTGAACGTTTCACAGTGAAGCACTTGGTGATAATCTATACCGCTGGTTTCCAAATGATGAAACGGTGTGCCGTGAGGCAAGTCCAAGTGTGTTATGATTTTGTGACAAACATACATTTTTGCAATATGATATACAACTGGAAAACATCATTGTTTTTATTGGCTTAACTACTTTCTATGCACTCATTTCATAAAACAGGCAAATTCCAAAAACAAGCAAACTCCGTATTGCACTTTTCATGAAGTTGTGCCAGAATTTGAAAGACAAACTGCAGGAAAGTCGCACTACTACTACTGACAGAACGGTGCGTTCCAACTTCTGGAAAACCTCAGATATGCTGATGATGAATCTATCAAAGATACATTTTCTTCTGCTAAGAAATGGAAACAGCAGGAGAAGAAATATTTAAGGTAGCTGAGAACACTCGTCAGTCTTACAGCAGAAGGTGCGGCATGCATGACGGGGAGAGTGAAAGGATCTGTTGCACAGGTAAAAACTCTAGCCTGTCTTTATGAGCTTCAGGAAGAGCTTCAGGAGTTTCCAAAGGAAGGAGTTATCCCACATAAGGACAGACTTGCAGATGAGAGGTGAGGCACCAGGAGGGCTTATCCTGCAGACATATTTGACAAGTTAAACGGGAAGCCTCAGGGCAGAAATGAAAAGCTTTTATCACCCACAGACAAAATTCTGGGTGTTATGAGCAAACTGACCCTTTGGGACAGAGCTCCATGGACCTGTTCCCTCTGGACTCAGCTGCACCACATGCAGCCAGAGAGCCTTAAAAGACAGGGTTGAGCTGACTTCAAGGACTATGATTGGATCAGAGTCCAAGTCCTGAGGAGAGCGCAGAGCTCTGTCCTCACAGTGAAAGTAACATTTAGTGAGCTTCCACTCGCTCAGTTTAGGCCTGTTTGTTCATCAGAACCCCCGACCGTCTCCCTGAGCACTGCCAGCCAGCTTCTTCATCTCCACCACCTGCCAGTGGGAACGGGCATCTCCACCATCGTTTCCATGAATAACCAGACCAGCTCACCGCTCTCTGTTGGGCAGGACATGTGAGCAGCTCTCTGCTCAGTGAAACCAAACCCCGGCAGGCACACGTTCCCGCTAATGTGTTGATTGGGGGAACATTTACAATGTTAGGCTGGTTCTAAAGGTTTCAGTCATAACTGGGTCAGATTCAGGACCATGAAGACTGCAGCTTTCTCTGGACAGCTCCACTCTGAATTTATCTTTCATTTGTCTCTAACCCGCTCTGCTTTCAATTAGAGCATTTAAATTAGATTCTCTTTGCAATATGGTGTCAATAATATTTCCTGATTAATACATTTGTCTTTGTCACAATTGTATTTGGCATTAGTGAATAATTTCAAACTTTAAAGATGATATGAGAGATAACACATGTTAAAGGATATTTGGCACAACAGGTGTGACTTGGGCTTAAATAATTTGGCATAAACAGATAAATAATTACTGGCTAATTAATAGTCCCTAATTACTGTCTAATTACTGCCTTATTCATAGTTAATTACCGGCTAATTAATAGTCCCTAATTACTGCCTTATTCATAGTTAATTACCAGTTAATTAATAGTCCCTAATTACTGCCTTATTCATAGTTAATTACCAGTTAATTAATAGTCCCTAATTACTGCCTTATTCATACTTATTAATAATGCCTAATTACTGCATAGTTACTGCCTTATTCATAATTAATTACTGCCTTATTCATGGCTTATTACCAGCTTATTAATAATGCCTAATTAGATATTAATGCTTAGTTAGTGCCTCATCGTTGCCTTGTTGCTGAACACTCATCGGTGATTTCCTCTCCAACAGGACTTCTCTGTCTATCTGGCCTTTTCAGGCATCGTTCTGCACAACGCTCAGCTGTATGAGACCTCACAGCTGGAAATCAGACGTAACCAGGTGAGTGATGCTAGTGAAAGACTCCAGGTGAGGAGGTGGAGCTCAGACTTTCTTTGATGGATGTGTTTGGAAGTGCAGGTGCTGTTGGACCTGGCCAGCCTGATCTTTGAGGAGCAGCAGAGTCTGGAGGTTTTACTCAGGAAGATCGCCGGCACTATTCTGTCCTTCATGCAGGCGGCGGCCTGCACCGTCTTCATCGCTGGCGAAGACTCCATGGTGAGCACGCACACTAAGCATCCACCTGATGTCCAAATGACGCCTTGCTGTGGAGTGAGAGGCAGCAGGTCCATTCTGCTGTCGGCAGGTAGAGACTCCTCTGGTTGAAGGGAGACTGGGCTCATCATAGATGATGGAGGGAGGCGGCATTCATCCCAGCTGTTCTCTGGACGTTCTGAAGGCGCTCGCTCATGGTGGTGGTGGTGCTGGACAGAAGGTCACTCTGTACCAGGCCGAGAGGTCCAGCTGGTTCCATCACTTCACTGATGAGAAGCTGGATCAGGAACTGAGTGGCAGACATGGGCAATGTGGAGTCAACAAGTCATCTCCATGTCAGGGATTGGTTCTACCCAGCCACTGAAGCAGGTGAGTCCAATCCTCACCGTGGATCAACCTGTGCAGGTTGGACTCACCTGGTTAACTGATGGGTAGATTAAATACATGACATGGAGATGACTTGTTGACATTTCCCATGTCTGAGTGGTGGCGGTCAGCAGAGGAGGGGCTCCGCCCACGTCCTGGGGCGCCGCCGCCGCAGCACGTTAGCGCCGGTCTGAGGAACAACCGATGGGCTCAGGTAGCTAGCTGCTAGCCTGGCTCTGGTTCGTCCATGCTCACCTCGCTAACATGGTAGCCGTTAGGAAGCCATGAGCCGTCGGTGATGTTCTCCAGAACATGGAGTCTAAGTCAAAGTATGTGGTTCTGCTAATGG
>NW_015152397.1:3814-4944 GCF_000732505.1 Cyprinodon variegatus
TGGCTGACTCTATGTCGCCACGGCTGACTCTATGTAGCCATGGCTGACTCTATGTCGCCACGGCTGACTCTATGTCGCCATGGTGAGCTCCACCTTTCTGTCACAATGTGAGCAACTATCGTTCTGACGGCAAACATTTATTCCTGCACTGCTGCTGCTGAGGCTTTTAGTTCCTTGAATGTTTGGAAGCTTCCTGTTTCAGATGTTAGATTAATTAGGTTGAACAATAATGAGGTTTCCCTCAGCAACCATCTGCAGCAGCTTCTGAACATCTGAGCAGGAAGGAGGTGGTTCAACAAATGCAGAGATATGTTCAGAGCTGTAGATCCTGACATGAAGCAGAGGATAAAGCTGAAATAAACGACCGATCAGGAACCGCCTCCTTCCTGTTTGCTTCTACAGCTCCGCTGCTCAAAGTTACAGCTTCATTAGCGCTAACAGTGCAGCGCTCAGTTTACTGCAGAATAATCCAAACACGTTCAGGTCTGGTTGGTGTCATCTCTGGTCATTTTACCAAAAGACCTCGTACCTCCCCTGGAAAGAGAAGGAGGATAGTCACCTGGCCTTCCAGCATCTAAAGGGGAGGACAGCTGTAGGACCTGATGCTCTCCTCACTGTCTAGATGTTCTCTGACCAAATAACTGACAGTGAGGTTGGTGAAGAGTGACGGTTCACATTTTCACCACGCTGCATTCTTTGTAACGCAGCCTTGTGATTGGAGCAGATGGACATGTCTGGTGTTTCAGACAACCTTGAGGTGACCCGTACCAGCCGTATGGGACGGCCTCCTCTGTATGTTGCTCAGATATTCACACTTCACGTTATCAGAGCTGATTGCTGTTGCCATGCTGATTGCTGTTGCCAACTTGGTGACTTTTCAGCTGCCTGTTGCCTCAGTGACTCATTGAGCTCATTCACTGCGTGTCTCTGCTAGCTGGGTTTACGTTACAGCTGATAACAGAACTGCTGCAGTTTGGGCTCAGCTAAAGCATTAATGAATAATTCAAGTTATTTTTAGGGGTAATGTTTTGCCTGGAATAATTTTAGAGTCTTTTACTCACTTTCAGTCTCACCAACATTTATTTTCCTCTCTCCTATGGCTGGATGGTGGCATCACCAATTATGCTAAC
>NW_015152397.1:7280-8788 GCF_000732505.1 Cyprinodon variegatus
TAACTAGGTGATGATGTTGTCACCTAGTTCTAGGTTCTAGTTCACATGCTCCACGTTCTGCTAGCGTACTTTAGGTTCTAGTTCACATGCTCCACGTTCTGCTAGCATTACTCTAACCCTTCATCACAGACCTCCATGCAGTCTGAGCTGAGCTATAACAGATTCTTCAGTGGTTGGAATGGGAGGAAATGTGAAAAGTATTCCCACCCAGCCATAGTCTCCATGTGGTTGACATTGTAAAGGTGTCTCTCCACCGAGGTAACGCAGCCTCAGCTCGTATGCTTCTGTCCTTCTCGTGAACTCAGCTTCTCCAGACAAGCCGTCTCCTCTCTTATCCCCCTCCCTGCTTTCTCTCTATTCTTTTTCTTTCCTTTCCAAACATTTACCTTCGGATTAGGGACCAACTGGCCTTCAGGTGTCACTATTTCATGTCTGTAGTTTCTCAATTGGAGCCTCGGATCTGTGGATTTTAACATTTTCTCCAGGAAAGCAGCTCATGTCTGCTGAAAGTAAGACTGAAAGCACCAACAGTAAGAGCAGGAAAGTGTTTGCTGACTTTAGCTCCTGTTGTTTTACTGAAGCCACTCTTTCTAAAACAGAGCCTAAATGTATGCAGTTCAGTTTAAACTTAGATTCAGCTTTATTAATCCCTTGGAATTAGTCCTTCACAGAAATTCTGCTTCCAGTAGTTTATATAGAGTACAAAGAGTTAAAGCAGGATGCCAGCTAAAAATACTTTCTCATTATAATGAGATAGTATCTCATTATATTGAGTTACTATCTCATTATATTGAGATAGTTTTTTTTTGTTTTTTTTTTACAGAGTGGCGGAAACGGGCTTCCATACAAAAGACCATAAAATATCCTTGAATATGTTTTCTTTAGACATAAAGATATCTGTAGATTATCACAGTATAGAGCTAGGAAAGGCTACACAGTAGCTTTCACTTGTTATTGCACAGTGAGAGAGAGTATTGCACATGAGTGACAATAGGTCATGTTTAGCATCAGGCGTCCAAAGATGGGGGGTGTTGGGGGCTGGGGGGGGGGCTGACCCTTGTCCCTCCTCCTATCACCTCCTCCTTCCCCCCAGTGAGGAGTTGTGCAGCTTGGTGGCCTGAGGAGCAAAGGAGTTCAGCAGTCTGTTGCTCCTGCATTTAGGCTGCAGCAATCTCCCACTGATCAGGCTCCTCTGAGTGGTGAAGACAGGGTGGCTGGCATTGTCCATAATGTCCAGCAGTTTGTTAAGTGTCCTTGTCTCTGCCACCGTCCCCATAGGGTCCATGCTGATGTGCCCCTGAGCAAGGCACCTGATCCCAGGATGCCTCCTGATCGGTTTCATTTTCTTTCTTTCCTAATCAAGCTGTTCTTGTTTTTCCTCTAGAATTCCTTCTCCAGCGTGTTTCACATGGAACGGGAGGAGCTGGCTAAAGTCCTGGACGCCCCCCAGAGGTGAGAGAACCCCCCACCCCTAAAACCGAACCAGACAATTAGACAGAAACCGAAGA
>NW_015152397.1:10759-15305 GCF_000732505.1 Cyprinodon variegatus
GATGCTAACAGAGGGCGTTAGCTACTCCTTCAATGTCAGACTGATCATGAGCTGGTAGATCAGAGCAGAAGGACTTTATTTATTTGGTTTATTAAAGACGATTCTGTTCTGGTGCGGGGTCAGTCCTACCAGGCTTGTAAAACATTGACCAATCCCAGTGTTTGGGTCTCTGCTAGCTGATGATGTCACCAGGTGAGTTTCGGGTGTTAGAGAGATGAACCTGAGGCCGCCTCCCCTCGTCAGGTTTCATCTTTAACACGGATTGGTTCTGGTTCTGGTGGAGGTTTTCTCCTCCACTGTCGCTACATGCATGCTCAGTGTCAGGGATTTTTTAGGATTATTCATTCCTAGTCATGTGTGCTTATTACTTCTTATCTGTTAATTGATTGAAGTTTATTGATCTCACATCTATATTGAACCCATCCCCTTGGAGAGCAGTGGGCTGCCACTGTGCGGCGCCCGGGGAGCAGTGGGCTGCCACTGTGCGGCGCCCGGGGAGCACAGGTGCTTCCCAGATTGATAAAGCAGAATGTGTGTGTGGTCCCGAGGCGTAGAGGCAGCAGGAAGGAGGTCAGGGTTTGGACAGGTAAGCATCCACCTGATGATAGGATGCAGGAAATGACCTCGTTAAGGGCGGTTTTTGGAGCCATGGCGTGCTGACGACTGAAAGCCCACAGCTGTGCCGACTCTTTTCTCTGTTCTGAGCTGATCTAATCTGAAAAATTCTACCAAACTTTTTATTCCTGATTTTTGTCTTTTTTCACAGATTATTTTAAGCCTGAAGTTAAAAATTATTAAACTGGTCCAGGAAAAGCTGGGAGGGTTAGACGCCATCAGGGGGCGCTAGCTTCCCTAATTGCTGAAGAGTCAACGGGCCTCATGCAGCAACAGGTTCATAATGTCCTGAATCAGATTCAACAAACCTTCCTAACTTCACTACATGATCCTCACAGATCCTCATAAACCAGATGCAGTCCGCCTGACAGCGCGCCACATAATGACCACCCCCATATAAGGCTGCCACTTCCTGTTTGTTCAGAAAGAAGAAGAACTTTAGAGATGGAGGATCTGCTAACTGAGAGCTGAGCAGCAGAATGAATCCAGAATTGTAGAGCTACAGAATATAGAATGATGCAGCCTGATAAAATGGATGAGTGCTTCTAAGGTCATTTAGGGAGAAACTAGCAGCTGACTGATGGATCTAGACTCCTGGAGGAGAACGAGTTCCAGCCTGAGAGACGATCAGAGACAGGAGGAAGATGGAGGATGAGGAGTTTGATCCGGAATCACTCTGAGGAACCAATTCAGGATGAATTTAGTTCATAGAAGCGGTTCTAGTATGAGACCCAACATCTCTACCTGATCATCCTGTAATTAATCTCCTCAATCAGCTGGTTATAAGCTGTTATGTAAAGGAGACGGACGATGGTGTTTGGTCTGATGAGGCCTGATGGTGACCGCCGGCCGACACATAACTGCACTAAATCTGAGAATTTGAAGAAATTAAATTGCGTTCTGGAGCTCAGAGGAGAAAAATGACACTTTCTAAGGATCTACCTGAAGGCTGTGATGTTAGCAAGCCGGGAAACGTTTTTGAAGCTTTACATTTAATTAGTAAAGTGAGAAATATGAGGCTGAATGGATTCTGTTTCCGATTAATATTACTGCTCTGATCTCATCGACGGCGTCACTAAAGCAAAGAGAAAAACAGCGCTGATAAACGAGCGCACTCTGATCCATCCACTTTAATTCAATTCAGTTTATTTATAACAACAAATAAAAACTCAGCTCAGGTTGTAGATCCAGATCAACCAGATCATCCAGTCACTGATTTTACAAGATTCTCTCCTTACAGAAAACTGGCTCCACGGGCAGCTCTGTGATCTGAGACACTTTTCATCTCATCATAATAATAATAATAACTTTTATTAATTGAAAACCTTTCAGAGATAAAATCACAAGGCGCTTCACCACAGACAACAAATTATAGTAAATATTTATAATATATATAAATGTATATTAAACTGCGTTTTGTGGTTTTCCTGATGGTAAAGAATGACAGTAATCCGCGATATTTTCTCTCCAGTTTCCTAGCATTTTGCTTCAAAGTACGCAGCTCTGCATTAAACCAAGGAGCCAGCTTTCTATTTTTAACGGTTTTCATTTTCAAAGGAGCTGCGTTGTCTAAGGCAGTACGCAGAGAACTAGCAACCCCATCAACAAAATCATCAACCTGTGAAGGGGAATAAGCTAAGCTTTAGCACTCTGCAGCACTGCTGGGACTTATTGTGTAAAACTTTGGTTTATGAAAATATTTGGATTGACAATAATTATCACTTTAAAAGCAGCAGCTATTTAAACCCGCTGCAGTGATGATCCTCTCAGGTTTTACTTAGAAGGAGGGTCTGAACTGAACCGAATCCAGAGCTCCTGTTAGCCTGTCGGCCTGAGGCCGGCGTCTAGAGCAGCTGCTCCTCGTCTAATCACTTCTCTGAACGCCTTTGAGTGTTGGTGCTGACTGTCGCCTCGGCGAGAGCAAACCCAGAGTAACTGGACGTCTCCAACTGGGCCAGCTTTGGAGGGGAGGGGTCCTGCAGGATGTTAGCTTTAGCTGGACCACAGGAGGCTTTTTATAGTGGCCTTAACCGCGGGCCTCAGCTTCCCAGTGACCCAGCATCTGTTTCCCCACAGCAGGAAGCTCAGTCAAGCAGAACCAATGTTGATCCAGCTCACAAGAATCACAGAGGGAGCATTTAAAGGAGAACAACAATGACGTTTCCATGGATACTGAGCTGGGCTGAATGTATAGTTGGACTTTTTAGTGACGGCAGCAGTTAGTGTGTTTTCTCATTTAACTCAATAAGAGACAGAGGGAGAGGAAACAGGAAATGAGTGAGAGCTGAGCAAAGAAACTAAATAAACTTGTTGTACACAACATCCATCTGAACACATCTGGTGAGGAAATTAGACTTGGCTTTGATTGAGCCTGAGAAGACCAACTAACGACTCGTTTTTCTCACTTTACGTCGGATTTAAAAGCATTTAGAGCAGCAGAAGGTAGAGAAATATTAGCAAATATATGGTAGAGGGAAACTTTTATTAACTCCCCCTCCTGCAACAATAATCACACTATGCCTGATTCATCAGAAAAACAGTTTAATCATTTCAGACAAAGTTGATTTTCTATTCAGTTTATTTCTATAACTCCAATTCACATCATGTCATCTCAGGTCACTCTATAGATCCAGATCAACCAGATCGATTTAAAGTTTCTATCTTCAGCAATCCCTCACACTAAGCATGCTTGTAGTGACAGTGGAGAGGAAAAACTCCACAGAACCGGTTATCAAAAATAATGCCTGAAGTTCAGTGCAACAGTCTGAGTTTAAAGTGATAGAAAAGGTAATAAAGAGGAATAATAATGAATATCCTCTCTGTGAGAAGATGGATGGGTCCCACCTGGAGGGGTTAACCAAGGCTGATGGAGGACGTCCAGAAAGGCTTCAGCTCTGCACAGCTGAGGACATGCTCAGTTAGCTGAGCAGCTAACACTGAACCTTTGAATGCTCAAACCAAACGCAGGGAACTTATGGACCTTTAGGACAACATGAATGTCAACTCTGGTTCTACCTGCACCTGTGGGCGGGGAATCTGGACCCAGTCCACCTGGATACAAGCAGCTGGACTGAGCCTCCTCTGAAGAAGCTCGGTCATCAGGGACCAAAGATCATCAGGAGTAGAGCCACGGCTCCTCCACATCCAGAGGAGTCAGCTGAGGAGACTTTAGTTCATAAACTCATCATCTCCTCTGCATAAAGGAAATCCTCCAGATATTTTACAGCTCGCCTGCCGCCTTTAGAGGAAATGAATGTTGACTTACCTTCAGCTCTATTAAGAGGCCCTAGATGGGGACGCCAACCCCCCACCCCTCAGTTTGTTTTCTTAATTCAACCTTTATTGGCTACAATTTTAAAAACTCACAAAATGCAAATAGGAACAAATACCATTAAAATAGGTAATATGCTGATGACGTGTTTCTATGCATCTAGAACTGAAAATCTCTGCCAACCTGGTCTTTAAATTACTGTAGGTTAAATTAGCAGACTAACAGCTGCTGTGAGTGTTTAACTTTTTAACATGGAATAGAAAGAGGGAAACTAATTTAGAGGATGTATGTGATGGGGAAGGTTTTTACTTTCTGTGGTGTCTAGTAGACTAATATCTAACCAAAACTGACATTGAACATTTACATCTGACTACAGTCCCGCTTCAGAATCCAGATTCTGGCCAATAATGAAATGTATCATCAGCCCTGCCCAAAGTCTGATGTGGCATTTCCCCATTTTTGATGTTAGGGGATGGGTTTAAAGGTATTATGTGAATAAACTCTAGGCTATGGTCAGGGTTAGGGTTAAACTCAGGGTTAAACTCAGGATACATCTCAGGGTAAAGATCAGGGTAAATCTCAGGGTTAATCTCAGGGTAAAGATCAGGGTAAATCTCAGGGTTAATCTCAGGGTAAAGATCAGGGTAAATCTCAGGGTTA
>NW_015152397.1:16862-18371 GCF_000732505.1 Cyprinodon variegatus
AATCTCAGGGTTAATCTCAGGGTAAATCTCAGGGTTAATGTCAGGATTAATCTTGTGGTTAATCTCAGCTGCGTTTGCGGCGTGTCAGATGCGCATACGCTCCTGACGCGCTGCTTCAGCTGTTCAAAACGCGCTGCGGCACATTTTGCTGCGTCTTGACGCGCGTCAACCATTGACTTTGCATGTAAACTTGCTGCTCCTGCTGCCTCTGCTGCTTTAGGCGTGAACTCAGCATTCGCTTTATCAAAACTCTGGCTGCAGTATTTTAGATCAGCTGAACATTTCTGAAGCTGTCCCTATCAGGTCTATAACTCTCAGTCTGTTTGTGGTTTCCTCCCCAGAGACTGTGATGTCAGTCAGATAAACTACATGTACGCTCAGTACGTCAAAAACACCATGCAGACTCTCAACATCGCTGACGTCACCAAGGACCAGCGCTTCCCATGGACGGTCGGTACTCCTCTCTTCCTCATGTTTCCTCTTCCTCCTCCCTGAGTAATCATCCCTGCTGATGTCTGACAGTGTGAAAGCTCCGATCAGCCCGGCGGCCGGATCAGAAGCCTGCTCTGCACTCCTATCAGGAATGGCAAAAAAGACAAAGTCATAGGTAGGAGCCCTGTCGCTGTTTCACACTTTAAAAGCTGCTGTTCTGGGAAGTTCTTAGAGGTTTGTAGAGAGGAAGCTCCACTAATCTGGGCTTGGTTGAAGAAAGTCGTTCCAGCTTCACCTCTTGGTTTGTAACCAGGCATGCAGGGACAGCAAACATGGAAGGACATGCTCTGCTCTTAGACCAGAACTGGCATGTGTCCATGGTGAATCAAAGCAGCGGCAGTATCATGCTGTGGGGAACACCTGCTCCCAAAATAACCAGTTCAGGTTTTGTGTGTGTTTTGTCTTGTAGGTGTGTGTCAGCTGGTGAACAAAACAGATGAAACTTCCAGCAGCATTAAGGCGTTCAACAGAAACGACGAGCAGTTCTTGGAGGCCTTCGCCATCTTCTGTGGTCTCGGCATTCAGAACACGCAGATGTATGAGACGGTGGAGAGGGCCATGGCCAAGCAGGACGTCACCCTGGAGGTCAGGCTTGAGGACAAAATGGAGAAAAGGCTCAGGTTACAGAGGATGGGTCACTGGTTCAGTTCACTTCCTGGTTACTTCCTGTTCCCCTCTACTTCACTTCCAGTTCACCTCTACTTCACTTCCTGTTCACCTCTACTTCACTTCCAGTTCCCCTCTACTTCACTTCCAGTTCACCTCTACTTCACTTCCTGTTCACCTGTACTTCACTTCCTGTCCCCATCTACTTCACTTCCTGTTCACCTCTACTTCACTTCCTGTCCCCCTCTACTTCACTTCCTGTTCACCTCTACTTCACTTCCTGTTCCCCTCTACTTCACTTCCAGTTCCCCTCTACTTCACTTCCAGTTCACCTCTACTTCACTTCCTGTTCACCTCTACTTCACTTCCAGTTCACCTCTACTTCACTTCCTGTCCCCCTCTACTTCACTT
>NW_015152397.1:21029-22507 GCF_000732505.1 Cyprinodon variegatus
TTCACTTCCTGTTCCCCTCTACTTCACTTCCTGTTCACCTCTACTTCACTTCCTGCCCCCCCTCTACTTCACTTCCTGTTCACCTCTACTTTACTTCCAGTTCACCTCTACTTCACTTCCTGTTCCCCTCTACTTCACTTCCTCTCCCCCTCTACTTCACTTCCTGTTCCCCTCTACTTCACTTCCTGTTCACCTCTACTTCACTTCCAGTTCCCCTCTACTTCACTTCCTGTTACCCTCTACTTCACTTCCTGTTCCCCTCTACTTCACTTCCAGTTCCCCTCTACTTCACTTCCTGTTACCCTCTACTTCACTTCCTGTTCCCCTCTACTTCACTTCCTGTTCCCCTCTAATTTGGTTTCAATTCACATTTAATTACGTTCCAGTTCTCCTCCAATCCAGTTCCCCTCTAATTCAGTTCCAGTTTCACTTCTAGTTAAGTTTGAACCTAATTCACTTCTAATTAATTTCCCCTCTAATTCGGTTCACCTCTAATTTAGTTCTGGTTCAACTCTAATTCAGTTTCACTTCTAATTCACTTCCAGTTCCCCTCTAGTGACCGTTCTGACCGTTCAGACTTATGATCACTACTTTCCGCTACCTGTTGGTCACCAGACTAGACCTCCCCCCACGGTGCCTGCGCCATCTTTGTTTTTTCTCGCCAGTGTCGGGTAGCAACAAGCGTAGGCAACAACAGCAGGCCGCTGTAACAGCAAATCCCATGATGCATTCTGGGAGATATCTTCCCGTCTAGTGACCATGGATGATCACTACTTTTCAAGGTGCATTGTGGGAAAGTCCACTCCTTTTTCATCCACTGGATGTTCGGACACTTGTCTAAAAGGGCGTAACCAATATATAGTGGTTAGGGCGGGCGTTCAGACACAGCCTCTGTCTGACTGGGCCTCAGATGGGCCTCCTGACCTTTGACCCACGAGCTTCATGGATCCCTTTGAAAGGCCTGTTTCCATCTGATGTTAGATACGACATCATCCTTAGCAGTGGATCAGGAAGCTACAGTCAGACTTGTAAAGCTGCCGTCTATCTGCCTGTGTTCCAGGTTCTGTCCTACCACGCCTCCGCCACTGAGGAGGAAACCAGGGAACTCCAGGTAACCGCGGTAAATTACACTTTCTTCTTCTCATGAAACCAACTGTGCATGCTGGAAAAACACCGAGGAAGTTTTCTTTCCTAGTTTTCCTCTGATAATCTGAGGACAGCGCAGTGAGACACAGCTAAACGCCTTGCTAACGCTGGTCTCAGTAGAGGACACAGTTCCTCAGTGGCTAGGCTCCGCCCACATTAGAGCATCCAGACCTGCCACCTCCTGAGGACCTAGTTAGCTGTTAGCTTAGCATCCTGATTCCATGCTTTTTCGTGTGAGTTGCCCAAGCTGCTCCTATGCTCTGCTGGGATCAGTGGGAACATCAGTTACTGGGATCAGTGGGAACATCAGTTACTGGGATCAGTGGGAACAT
>NW_015152397.1:25206-26991 GCF_000732505.1 Cyprinodon variegatus
GAAGTTTCAGGAGTTTTTGTCAGATCTGAGACCAAAGTTTCTTCCCCTCCTGCTGTGGTTGCTGTGGTAACGGGCCTTCCCTGCAGGTGACACTCTGGTTGGTCCCCATGAGGCCAGAGCAGCAGAACCGGCTGATCTGAATTTCCCCCTGAAGGGATCTAACCTCTGGTGTTTCCAGGTGGCCACAGTTCCTTCGGCTCAGTCACTGCGTCTCCTGGACTTCAGCTTCAGCGACTTCGAGCTGTCGGACGCTGAAACCACGCTGGCTACCATCCGCATGTTCATCGATCTCAACCTGATCCAGAACTTCCAAATGAAGTACACGGTAAGACCTGCCCGACCTTCTCCCATCACGTCTCCGACCGGGTTCTGAACCACTGCTGCCTCCGGGTTCCCTTTGCAGAACTTGTGCCAGTGGGTTCTGAGTGTTCGGAAGAACTACAGGAAGAATGTGGCCTACCACAACTGGAGGCACGCGCTGAACACGGCCCAGTGCATGTTCGCCTTGCTGAAGTCTGGACGCTTCCAGGTAGGATCTGATCCAGGTTCTGTTCGGCAGAACCTAATAATGGGTTTGGGTGTACCATAGAATATCTTTATCAGGTTCTAAAGTTTCCATACAGCTAATGGAGCTTCTGGTTCAGTCCGGGTCTGAAGGTTCGGGTGATGGTAAAGAGGCCTTCCAGGAGCTCATCATCAAATCATCTAAAACTTCCTGGTGGAAGATCTGATCTAAAGATTCACGTTTGAGAAGCTAGAAATCAATATTTTAGGCTGATCTGGAGGTAAATTTTAAATATTTACTAAAGTCTGCAGTTCTGTGACAGAACCAGAGCTAAACCCAAAACAAGAGATGATCCTGGAACAGGGAATCATTTAGGAGTAAGCTGACTAACATCTGTGAAAAGTTTCTGCTTCTTGTTTAACGACCGCTGCAGAAATGAGGAGGCAGCAGCAGGGATGACAGGAAGGATCTGTGATGGCGTTCCTCAGCTTCTCGCTCCATGGTCCACCACTGATGTCATGTCAGGGATGGTCCTTCCGCTCTGAGACTCGTTCAAGGCTGGTAGCAAGACTGGTTCCCTTCGGGTTCCAGGCTGGTTCCATTTTGGTTCCAGACTGGTTCTATTTTTGTACCATTCGGGTTCCAGGCTGGTTCCATTTTGGTTCCAGGCTAGGTTCCATTCTGGTTCTCTTTGGGTTCCAGGCTTGGTTCCATTCTGGTTCCAGACTGGTTCTATTTATGTTCCATTCGGGTTCCAGGCTGGTTCCGTTCTGGTTCCAGGCTTGGTTCCATTCTGGTTCTCTTGGGGTTCCAGACTGGTTCCATATTGGTTCCAGGCTGTTTCTATTTTGTTTCATTCTCGTTCCAGGTTTGGTTCCATGCTCAGTTCCATTCTGGTTCCAGGCTGGTTCTATTTCTGTTGCATTCTGGTTCCAGGCTGTTTCCATTCTGGTTCAGGCTGGTTCCATTCAGGTTCCATTTGGGTTAAATTCTGGTTCCATGCTTGGCTCCATTTGGGTTCCATTCAGGTTCTAGGCTGGTTCCAGGCTCAGTTCCATTCTGGTTCCAGGCCGGTTGCATTCTGGTTCCAGGCTGTTTCCATTCTGGTTCAGGCTGGTTCCATTCAGGTTCCATTTGGGTTAAATTCTGGTTCCATGCTTGGCTCCATTTGGGTTCCATTCAGGTTCTAGGCTGGTTCCAGCCTCAGTTCCATTCTGGGTTCAGGCTTGGTTCCATTTGGGTTCCATTCTGGTTCCAGGCTTGGTTCCATTTGGGTTCCA
>NW_015152397.1:28920-30645 GCF_000732505.1 Cyprinodon variegatus
CTGGTTCCAGCCTCAGTTCCATTCTGGTTCCAGGCTTGGTTCCATTTGGGTTCCATTCTGGTTCCAGGCTTGGTTCCATTTGGGTTCCATTCTGGTTCCAGGCTTGGTTCCATTTGGGTTCCAATTGGGTTGAATTCAGGTTCCACGCTGGTTCCATTCTGGTTCCATGTTGGTTCCCTTCGGGTTCCAGGCTAGTTCCATTCTGGTTCCAGGCCTGTTCCCTTCGGGTTCATGGCTCAGTTCCATTATGGTTCCAGGCTGGTTCCCTTTGGGTTCCAGGTTCTGTTCCATTCTGGTTCCAGGCTGGTTCCCTTCAGGTTCCAGGCTGGTTCCCTTCAGGTTCCAGGCTGGTTCCATTCTGGTTCCATTCGAATTCCAGGTGGTTCCGTTCGGGTTCCAGGCTGGGTCCTTTCAGGTTCCAGGCTGGTTCCATTCGGGTTCTAGGCTGGTTCCAGTCTCAGTTCTATTCTTGTTCCACGCTTGGTTCCATTTGGGTTCCATTCTGGTACTATGCTGGTTCCAGCCTCAGTTCCATTCAGGTTTCAGGCTGGTTCCCTTCGGGTTCGAGGCTGGTTCCATTATGGTTCCAGGCTTGTTCCCTTCGGGTTTCAGGCTGGTTCCAGCCTTGGTTCCATTCTGGTTCCAGCCTAGGTTCCATTCTGGTTCCAGGCTGGTTACAGCCTTGGTTCCAAGCTGGTTACAGCCTTGGTTCCAGGCTGGTTCAGGCTCGGTTCCAGGCTGGTTCCAGGCTCGGTTCCAGGCTGGTTCCATATTTGGTTCCATTCTGGTTATAGGCTGGTTCCAGGCTTGGTTCCAGGCTGGTTTCATGCTGGTTCCAGGCTCTGTTCTAGGCTGGTTCCATGCTGGTTCCAGGCTCGGTTCCAGGCTGGTTCCATATTTGGTTCCATTCTGGTTCCAGGCTGGTTGCTTTACTGTCCCTCAAACAGCTCAGCTAATCCTCCAGGTTTTGGTGGCTTCTCCATCCCAGACTGCTGGCCTGAGACAGAACCCACAGTCAGGAGGATTTGGGTCATAAAACCAGACAGTTTGGATCTTGGTCCAGCTCAGCAAGCTCACAGAGACCAGAACCCATGAGCTATCAGGTCCAACATGGCTGCTGATCTCTGCTTCTCTTTGGACAGGACTTCCTGACCGACCTGGAGATCCTGGCACTAATGATTGCGACGCTCTGCCATGACCTGGACCACCGAGGGGTCAACAACTCCTACATCCAGAGGTACGGGAGGGGGGGTTATCTGAGATTGGTAGATCTACAGTGAGGCTAACATCTATATGTGATGTCTAGGAGCGAGCACCCTCTGGCTCAGCTCTACTGCCACTCCACCATGGAGCATCACCACTTTGACCAGTGCCTCATGATCCTCACCAGTCCGGTAAGTCCGTGTCTCCTCATCCAGACTCAGAAGATGATGTTGTCACGGCAACGCTGCAGGGTGGTATACTGACCCGGCTTCTTCTCTCCAGGGGAACCAGATCCTCAGCGCTCTCTCTCTGGCCGAGTACAGGAGCACCCTGAAGATGATCGAGAAGGCCATCCTGGCCACGGACCTCGCCCTCTACATGAAGTAGGTACCGCCCCGCACCTGACAGCGCCCCCATGCGTGTCACACCGCCCCCTGCTGGCTGCCTGACAGCGCCCCCATGCGTGTCACACCGCCCCCTGCTGGCTGCCTGACAGCGCCCCCATGCGTGTCACACCGCCCC
>NW_015152397.1:31761-32552 GCF_000732505.1 Cyprinodon variegatus
CCGCCCCCTGCTGGCTGCCTGACAGCGCCCCCATGCGTGTCACACCGCCCCCTGCTGGCTGCCTGACAGCGCCCCCATGCGTGTCACACCGCCCCCTGCTGGCTGTTTATCTCCCTTTAAAAAATAAACTTTTTATGCCAAATGTTCTTAAGCTGCATTTAAATTGGTGTATTTCATAAAACTATAATAAATAAATGTTCTCTTCAAATGAGTCACATGATCAACAACCAGATGATGCTCCTGGCCAAACGATGAAGGCAGGATGATGATGATGATGATGATGATGATGATGATGGCGCGGCGTTTTTAATCACTTGAACAAACAGGAAGAGGAGGAACAGGTCACTCAGGTTTCTCCACAGCTGAACACGTCTCTCTAAATAAGACGAGTGATCCAGACAGAGAAAATGGACGTAGAATAATGATGAAATGATCTAGAAGTTCTTCAAAGTTTGACAAAAACAAGATAAAAAACATGAAAATAAAGACTGAGGATCAAATAAGGAGCATAAAACCTGGAGAAGCTGCTCAGATGAATTCTGGCCGTCATCCTGTGATGGATGATCCACTCAGGAGATCCGCTTCGGGACACCAGCTGTCTGATGTTGGTTTCAGAGCGGATCTAACTTCTTCTTTCTTTCCTGTTTGCTGTCAGGAGGCGGGAGGAGTTCTTTGAGCTCACCAAGAACAACCAGTTTGTTTGGGAGGATGAAGATCACAGGGAGCTTCTGAGGTGAGCTGCATCAGGAACTCTATTCTGGATTTAACAGGAAGCCAATGAAGAGAAGCCA
>NW_015152397.1:35531-37889 GCF_000732505.1 Cyprinodon variegatus
GGTTCTGGTTCTATGGCTACAGTTCTGGTTCTATGGTTCTGGTTCAGGTCCAAACCGGATTTGCTCATTTTTGTTCTACAAAAGGTTTGCAGAGCAAAATGAAACTGGAGATGCAACCAGACCCGACGAGTCCTAAGAGACGAGAGGAAACCGATGAGACGGACAAGATGAGCCCAAAACCAGGATTAGTTTAGAAGTTTTCCTGCCTGGTTCAGGTTCGGTTCTGACCTGGGTCAGTGTCCCTGTGAGTCCATGAGGAGAACCTGGATCCTAACGAGTCCTCTCCACCAGGATGGACGGTTCTGCTCGTTTCAGGAAGCAGGAACAGGTGGAGTTCTACCAGAAGCATAGAGTGACCTGCAGGCGTCTCCATGGAGACCTGAAAGGTTCCGGCTTAAAGCAGAGTTCAGGAATTATCTGGCGGCCATATTTGATTTCAGGCTCTTCCAGCGGGAGTTTGAATGCCATCGACTGTTCGGCTTGTTTCTTGGGACCGGTTGCATCATTTAAAGGATCCTGATGGGTCAGCAGTTCCTCCACAGGACAGCCAAACCCCAACGGAACCCATCAGAACCACGGTCCAGAACGGGACCGCCTCAGAGATGACATCACTTCCCTTCTACCGGGAGGATCCGGGTTTCCTCTGCTGTGAAGGACTAAATCATTTCTGGTTCCTGTCCCCACCAGCAGCTAGCAAACATGCACAGGAAGTGGAGGACACATTAGCCTTAGCTTGTTAGCAGAGCACTGAGATGTTGGTTCCTCCCTCCCAGGAAGCAGAGCAGCTAATTAATTAGCGCCGCTGCTTGTTAGACGCTTTGTTTGTAGCACAAGGCTTTGATACTTTCTCACCTGCGTCTAAAATATTTATTATTTTTATGTATTTATTAGAGTTTCTATGCTGTAAAGTCACTCTGATAGGAAATGTACTTTTAATCTGTGTGTTTTAGTAAAAAGATGCGTGTGACGGTTCTGCCCTAAACAGAACCAGCAGTTCTAAAGAGTCCGGTCCGGGTTCTTCTCCACCTGCCAATCATTTCCTCAGAAAAACAAAGAGGCCCCTGACCGCTAACCCTCTGGAGGCTCCGCCCCATTACTGTCCTAAACCACCTAGGGAGGGTCAGTGGAGCGCTCAGGCCTTACATAGTCTGCATCACCGCAGGCGTAACGGCGGCCTGATAATGGCGGCCTGATAACGGCGGCCCGACGTTCCTCCAAATGTAAAATCTTCTTCTGACCGACAGGAAACCAGTTTAGAAAAAAAGGTTAAATTAATTCCTAAATGGAAGGAACTCTTTGAAATAGTTTGATCTGAGCCTAAATGTTTGATCTTATGTTAACCTGAGCTGCACGGGGTATCACTGTGTTGCCATAGCAACGCCTGCTTTCCTTTCAATCCAGGCGTCTCCACAGCTGAGGGTTAGCGGTTAGCGAGCGACCACCGAGCCCAGGAACACGACCACGGAATAAAAACACTTTATTCTACTTCCTGTTTGTGGATCTGATTTCTTCCTTTAGGGACATGCAGCCGGTCCTGGTTGGACCCGCTTCTGCCCCCTGGTGTTAAAAAGCAGTAAAACATGATGCAAATAAAAACAACTTTTATTGGAAAACAGGTTTTAAAAGTTTTACACATGAAATGAAAACAGAAAAATATTTACAAGAGAACAACTTCAGGACAGGAAAGCCCGGGGCCTCAGCCTCCGGACCGGGGCCCCGGGGCCTCAGACGGAGTCGGTTCTTTTATACGCCACCATGCTGTTGACCTTGTGGATGGAGGTGGTGAAGGAGCGCAGACGCACCTCCTCTGATTGGTCGATGATCTGAGGCCCGGACTCCTCCCACTTCTCTGGAACCACCAGGTCCTTGTCTGTGTAGACCAGGAGATCAAAGGCACCTGCAGGGGAGGGGTCAGAGGTCAGAAAGGAGGCGGTTCCTCCTGAGAGGAAGGGCAGAGGAAGAGGAACTGACATGGCGTCTCCAGCAGCGGCAGGAAGGTGATGGTGGCCGTGATCTGTCTGATGACGGAGCGGATCTCGTTCTGAATCATCTTGATGGACGCCTCCCTGGGAGCACTGGGAGACATCAAACACAGCATTAAGCCCCGCCCACACACCGTCTCTGGTTCTGAACTCAGTTCATCCTTTCATCTAAATATTCACATTTTCACTCTGAGCCGACGGAGGAGCCGCCGCCGCCAGCAGACGGACTGGATGCTCGGCGCTTCGTGCCTGCATGCAGATCGCTGCAAATTAACGCCAAGTGAGACGTTTACCCTGCTACAGCTAACGGGAATTAAACCCATTCAATGGAAAACATCTTTAGGTTTTAGCTCGCTAACTGTTCCGCTAACAGAGC
>NW_015152397.1:38059-41186 GCF_000732505.1 Cyprinodon variegatus
TAACAGAGCTGCTGACCGCCACTAACCGTGCCGCTAACAGAGCTGCTGACCGCCACTAACCGTGCCGCTAACAGAGCTGCTGACCGCCACTAACCGTGCAGCTAACAGAGCCGCTGCTAACCGTGCTGCTAAGTGCAGCTAACAGAGCCGCTGACCGCCGCTAACCGTGCAGCTAACAGAGCCGCTGCTAACCGTGCAGCTAACAGAGCCGCCGCTAACCGTGCAGCTAACAGAGCTGCTGACCGCCGCTAACCGTGCAGCTAACAGAGCCGCCACTAACCGTGCCGCAAACAGAGCTGCTGACCGCCACTAACCGTGCAGCTAACAGAGCCGCTGCTAACCGTGCAGCTAACAGAGCTGCTGACCGCCGCTAACAGAGCTGCTAACCGCGCAGCTAACAGCCGCTGCTAACCGTGCAGCTAACAGAGCCACTGACCGCTGCTAACCGTGCAGCTAACAGAGCCGCTGACCGCTGCTAACCGTGCAGCTAACAGAGCTGCTGACCGCAGCTAACATAGCTGCTAACAGAGCCGCTGACCTCCGCTGCTAACCGTCCAGCTAACTGTGCAGCTAACAGAGCTACTGACCACCGCTAACCGTGCAGCTAACAGAGCAGCCGCTAACCGTGCAGCTAACAGAGCTGCTAACAGAGCCGCTGCTAACCGTGCAGTTAACAGAGCTGCTAACCATGCAGCTAACAGAGCTGCTAACAGAGCCGCTGCTAACCGTGCAGTTAACAGAGCTGCTAACCATGCAGCTAACAGAGCTGCTAACAGAGCTGCTGACCTGCCGTCTGCCGCCGACTTGTCGCACTCGATGTCGAACTGCCATCTCTCCAGAACCTCGTTGGTCTCCAGACAGGTGATGACCAGAACCAGCTTCTGCACGGTGCACTGGAACAGCCACTCTGGAACAGACAATCACAGCGTCAGCCACTAAGCCCCGCCCCCCGCGGCGGCTGGAGGACAGCGCTACCTTTGAGCTGAGAAACCACGTCGGCCAGGTAGTTCTGCAGCTTGGGGTCGGTGGTGACCTGGAGGATCATGTCGTAGTGCGTGGCTCTGGAGAAGGTCTCTGGAGGGTAGATGCCGCGCTGGTAGAGGATGCTGTTGATGCCGAACGCTGCGGAGAAACCAGACCTGGATCAGTCAGAGCAGCTTCACACGTCACCATGGTAACGGTGATTTTTATCGACATTAAATTTCTCCTCTGTACTTTAAGGTGATAATTAGACATTAGAAGAAACAGAAACGGAACTTTATTGATCTGAAACCTCAGAAATATCTCTGCATCTAACCCCTCCCCCTGGGGGGCAGTGGGCTGCCATGGTGCGGCGCCCTGGGAGCAGCGAGGGGTTAAGGGTCTTGCTCAGGGACCCAGAGTGGCAGTCTGTGGGGATCGAACCACTAGGCCGCCACTCCCATTAAAACCATTAAAGAATTGATGTTTTCTGTTCCTGCAGCAGGGGGCGCTGTGCAGCTAGCAGCAGATCCTCACATTATAGAAGAAGAAAAGACAATCATTAAAGTGATGGACTCATGAGAAGCTGAGGAGAAACATCTAGAAGCTCAGACTTAGAGCAACACAAAATAGAAATAATCTCAACATTGATTTTTAGAAAAATCTTCATCAGCCGCTAATAAACCATCATTAATCAGCATCATCATCGCAGCCGCATGGCAGCATCATGCTGTGGGCCTGGTTCTCTGAACAGAACCAGAACCAGTCGGTCCAACAGCACACTGGTCCCAGCAGGACGTCCAGACTGGTTCTACTGGTTCTGGTCCAACCTCCAGCCCAGGAGCGGCTGATCCACATGGACTTAGAAAACGTTCAGCTGCTCCAGTAGCGCTCGCCTTTCTCACCAGCGTAGCCCGGGCGGGCGGTGCTCCACATGGGCGCTGAAACATTTAAATTTCTGCCAAGCATTTAAAACCATCGAAGCTCTGAGAGCGAGCAGCCTGGTTCCGCTGCTGCCCGGCGAACAGGCCCAGCTGCATTAGCAGCATTAGCACCGTTAGCAGCTTTAGCACCGTTAGCATAGCGGGTCTGTGGAAGCTAACCGAGCTGCTAGCGCCGAACTAAAGCCGAACCTTACAGAAAAACTCGGCCACCAGCTCCGCGCTGCCTTTCAGAGTGATTCCCTTCAGGGTGCTGGTCATGGTTCCGATCGGTTCTGCTCTACTGGACCGAACCGCCGCTTCTCTCTGCGCTGGAAGCTCCGCTACCCGCCGAACAGTTTGAAAATGTCAGCTGCGCTCATGCGCATGCGCAAAGCCCCGCTCCGTCCAGCTTGTGTTTGCTCGTCCCTGACGCTAGAGGGCGGCGTTTCACCGGCTGAGAGAAGGAAAGCCGCTGGTTCCTAAACATCCATCCATCTCCAGCTGTCAATGGTTCCACCCTGGACAAGTCGGTTCCTAAACAATGAGCTAATAATTATTAATACACATCTGTCCTTAATAAACTCAATATTAATGAAATTATCAGAGAATAAATATTAATGATATCAGAGAATAAATAACTCATTGATTTCTACAGGAAGCCTCAGCAGACTCCTTCCTCCCAGCAGAGGATCCTCCTGATGAGGGTTTATTGCTCCGCCTGTTTCTCAGCAGGAGGTAATGAATGTTTTTAATCTAATCCAGCTGATTCCTTTCAGTCTCATGCTGCCTTCATCGTAATGAAAAACTGAGCATGAACAGCTGAGATGATCCTAACTTTAACCTCTCTACATGGTGTGGTGGTCAGAAGCAGAACTGCATCGTTAAGCATTTGTCGCCTTTACAATGCTGTAAATAAAGATTAATGAAATATATCACCGTGTCATCAGTTCATTTTAGATTCCTTCACTAAATGAGGTTTCAGATTTTATTTTCCTTCATCCATGAAGAGCCTGTATAAAAACAGTGAGTGAAGTGAAGTGGGTGGAACCTGTTCTAGATCTGATCTCTTAGGAAGCCACGCCCAGTTCCTCCAAACCTTTTCCTACTGGTTCCTCAGCTTTCCCATTAAACCCAGTAATATTCAAGGAAGTCCTCTCCTGGATAAAATACTCAGCTAAAAATCAGGCCTCTGGAATCATTTCTCTGGAGCTTCTGGATTAAGGAGACCAGATTCCTGAAATCCA
>NW_015152397.1:42028-44131 GCF_000732505.1 Cyprinodon variegatus
ACTGGTACCCTCTGACTGGTACCCTCTGACTGGTACCCTCTGACTGGTACCCTCTGACTGGTAACCTCTCCCAGGTGGTGTGTGGTTGTTGTTCCTCTCCTGCTCTTTGGTGTTTCGATTCTTGTGTCTCAGTGTCTCTGCCTCGTTCTCTGTCCTTTCTCCTATTCCAATTAATTAATTTTTTTGTTTATTTTTATCTAATTTTCTTTATCAAATAACTTTTTTTTTCCACAGCCATTTCTTCCTTCACCAACAGCATGACACTAAACATGATGAGGTTCACCTTCAGAGGAATCCGCCCTGAACTGTGACATCATTGTCTTTCAGGGTCTCCAAGTCCCACATTAGACTGTAGGACATGGACCGATGGAGACGTTCTGCAGGTGGTTCCTGTCTCCAGCAGTCCGTGGACAGAGTGGACCCTGGACAGCTCAGCAATACGTGGCAGAGCAACTCAACTGTGCACACTAACCACACTCATACCCATGATAATTAATTAACTAATTAAGTAAATCACCATTAAATCTATGATGAAATAAATAAATGTAACATTAAATAATTCAATTATTGAAGATATAATTCTATTAAATATAAAAATGCATTTCTCTCTATTGGCCTCTGATCAGCAGACTCATTGTTATGAAGTTGTCAACTTCCACTCATCAAACTCAGTGGGCGGGGCCAGTTCATGGAGACCCTGGCTTCTGATTGGCTGCTTCTCATTGAGAAAAACATCTTCTTCCTGGTTTGCTGTGACTCTAAAGTCAATATTTTACCTGGAAACAGCAGAAACAGCCTAAAAATGAGTAGCTTTTTATTTCTGCCGCCTCTGTAGTTTAACGTCTTTTCTTTAAATACTTACAGAACAACATGACTGGACTGAATCCGCCGTCTCTGTTCAGCCAGATGGAAAATGAATCCTCTACATCGTTATCATCCGTCTGTTCGAATATCAGCCTGACTTCCAGGATGAGCAGGAGGCTCTGAGGAGCGAAGCTGCTGGTCACCATGGGGAGCAGAGCCTCCCCAGCTCTGGAACC
Organism: Cyprinodon variegatus; assembly: GCF_000732505.1. Lineage (NCBI taxonomy): Eukaryota > Metazoa > Chordata > Actinopteri > Cyprinodontiformes > Cyprinodontidae > Cyprinodon > Cyprinodon variegatus. The sequence continues at coordinate 43,069 of NW_015152397.1, forward strand.
CACTCCCCCCTGACCTCCACAGTATTCCAAACCGGACTCAAACCCATCTGTTCCAGCTTGCTTATTTGTAAATAAACTGCCCTTCTCCCTCCCCATAACTGTTTTTATGTTCCTGTATTTCTATTTTTGTATTTTAATTTTTATTCTCTATAAAGTGACCTTAAGTGTCCAGAAAGGCGCAGGTTAATAAAATGTATTAATATTATTATTGTTAGAAGCAAAGTCCTGCTGCGCTAAATAAAGACATAAGGGGGTGGGGGCTCAGTATCATGTCAGACTGGCTCTGGGGCCCATCTGGGGCCCATCTGGGGCCCATCCTGAGCTGCAGCAGAGAACAGCTTCCTTCATGCATGGAGAAAGAGGCTCAGTGTGCGGAGCAGAAACACTGCTGATCTGTTTCAGAGCCGCCCGGCTGACAGACATGTTCACACATGCAGGTCTGTCCCCAGCGCTGCCCTGCAAACATCTCCAGGCCTGCAGAGGCTAAATATATCCCAGCGGCCCTGTGTGGACCTCCTCTGTTTGCTCCTTCTGCTCCTTCACCTGTAGGCCATCCGTCAGCTCTCAGTCAGGCCGCCCTTGGCCGCCGCCGCCGCCGCGTTCTGATTGGTCCACAGTCAAATGGACAGTTGGTGACCAGTTCTTATTAACCCTACAGTCACTGTTAAAGATAATCAATGAGGTTTTTATCCATCTGATCATAACAACTCCTAACTTTTCCCTCCTAACTTAATCTCAGCTGCAGGTGGTGGGAGATGAACGCAGCGCTGAGCTTTTATCCACAAGACCAACTAATGGATGCCAAAGAAACTGATCAGTCTGAATGTTTCTGAAGCAGGAAGAGATCACAGAGAGCACCATGACAGTTTGGGCTCCAGGAGGCGGCCATGACGGATCCATTGGTATTTAGCAGAAGTTCTTGATTGGCCTGGTGGGCCTGGTAGCCAGGGTGGCCTGGTAGCCAGGGTGGCCTGGTAGCCAGGGTGGCCTGGGGGGCTTGGTGACCTGGGTGGCCTGGTAGCCAGGGTGGCCTGGTAGCCAGGATGGCCTGGGGGGCTTGGTG
>NW_015152397.1:45424-48070 GCF_000732505.1 Cyprinodon variegatus
CAGGGTGGCCTGGTAGCCAGGGTGGCCTGGGGGGCTTGGTGACCTGGGTGGCCTGGTAGCCAGGGTGGCCTGGGGGGCTTGGTGACCTGGGTGGCCTGGTAGCCTGGATGGCCTGGGTGGCCTGGTGGCAAGGGTGAGCTGGGTGACCAGAGTGGCTCCACTGGCAGACTTAAAAAAGATCAAAAAGAGAGAGAGCGAGACGCAGCCAGCAGGCCAATCCCAGGCTGGCACTCCGGGATAATCCCAGTTCTCCCTCTGGCCTGTCTGGGTCGGCTCTGCAGGGAGCTCCAAGGCTAACGGCAGTTTGTCCAACGGGTCTATATGTGCGTTGTGGACCAGGAGAAGGAATCTGACCGTGTCCCTCGTGGTGCCCTAAGGGGGGCCCTTCACTAGGGGAGCAGCAGGAGTCGGGGCCACATGGCCGGCCTTTAGTCAGACCTGTTTTGGTGAACAGAGGTGGAAGATGTGGAGCATCAACTTATCTCCATGTGTTTGTTCTGCTCAGTGATTAAATTATGCAGATTCAGTAACCGGGCAGAACGAACACATGGAGATGACTTCATGGCTGGATGGGTGCTGAGGGGGCGGAGCCAACAGAAACCCACCTTTTGATTGGTGTAATAAAGTCCAGCCATGATGTCAGAGGATGGAACCAGGATCAGCTGCAGGTCTGTTCCTCCAAACATGATCAGAGCTTCATCTTCTTCAGATCCAAAGCATTCAGTCTCTGAGTGAGCAGCAGATTCTGCAGAACCTGCTGGGATGTTTGTCCCAGTCTGGAGGCACCGGAGCAGCTGGATGTAAAGAACACGCAGATAAAACATCTCAGGATCGGGTTTCAGCCCTCATCACCGTCATGACTTTGACTCCATTTAAGGAGAATCGTTCAGGGAAAAGCTGGAAAAGCTGTTTCTGATGAACTTTGTTGTTTTTGGTCTGGAACCAGAATGAAATGCCTGCTAGGCATGAAATGTTCATTAAACAGCTGGTCTGTGTCCAGTCAGGCCCATAAAACCCAGCAGCAGGGGGGGGGGTCTGTTATAATGCATGCAAAGACAGACTGAAGGATCTGACTCACTGTTAAAAGGAGGGAGGATCTATGCTACTAGATCTATGCTGGGAGAACTGAAGCTGACACCTTTAAAATAACATTTATTTCAAAATGGAACTTTTTGATTTCTAGTGCGAGTTTCTCCCTAAATCACCTCATCTGTTGTTCCTTAGAAGCAATCATCCATTTTATCGGGCTGCATCATTCTATATTCTGCAGCTCTACAATTCTAGATGCCAGAGCTCTGGGTCCCTCCCCCTGCAGCTGGCATGCGGGGATCCAGGGGCCTCTGGTTCATTGGTTGGTCCAAAGAAAGACCAGTCAGCGACTCTGTGAGATGGAAGTGGCAGCCTTATATGGGGGTGGTCATTATGTAGCGCGCTGACAGGCGGACTGCATCTGGTTTATGAGGATCTGTGAGGATCATCTAGTGAAGTTAGGAAGGTTTGTTGAATCTAATTCAGGACATTATGAACCTGTTGCTGCATGAGGCCCAATGAGAACGCAGGAAACCTTCCCCTCCAACAAATACATTAAAACAGAAAACAATATAACCTCAAACAAAAACAATCAGTGAAAATATAATTTTCTCCATAAATACAAATTACTCTAAAACATTTTGAAAAAGTTCACTTTTTAATATGCATTTCTTTTATTTCCTTTTATGAAACATGTTTATGGCTTTTAATGATATTAGAACAGATTTCCCTCCATAGTCCTGGATCCTGGAAAAGGATCCTGGAAAAGGATCCTGGAAAAGGATCCTGGAAAAGGATCCTGGAAAAGGATCCTGGAAAAGGATCCTGGAAATAGATCCTGGAAATAGATCCTGGAAAATGATCCTGAAAATAGATCCTGGAGTCAAACTCCGCCCAATGACTAAAGTCAAAGTGGTGAAAAAAGGCTGCAGTCATGTTGACAGGTATTGAATAAATAGCCAAACCGCTTGCCATACAATGAGCGCATACAGGCTCTAGCTGTGCAGCAGAGTGGGAGTTCTGGGAGTTCTGGGAATTCTGGGAATTCTGGATCAGCTTCCTTCAGTCTTTCACGCCCAGTTTGGACCGAGGAGCAGGAGAACAGCTGAGAGGAGCAGCCGCTCCCAGGCTGGAGGAGGACCGCTACCCAACTCCTCAGCGCCGCGGATCATGCGCCTCGGGTCGGACTGAAGCATGTTCCTGCCGGGGCTCTTCCTCCTCTTCCTCCTCTTCCTCCTCTTCGGTCCTACGGCGTGGGGCGTTCACGTGTCCTGGGAAAACTGGAGGTCTGCGCAGCTGAACAGCGGGGCTGAGTTCGAGCCGCCTGCCTCCAAGCCGCACATCGTCTTCATCCTGGTGGACGATCAGGGCTTCCGGGATGTGGGCTACCACGGGTCCGAGATCAAAACCCCGAATCTGGACCGACTGGCGGCGCAGGGAGTCAAGCTGGAGAACTACTACGTTCAGCCGCTGTGCAGCCCGTCCAGGAGCCAGCTGATGACCGGCAGGTAGGACACACCTGGAGGCCAGCGGCTCGCTGAGCAGGTCTCAGGTCTAAGATCAGGTCTCAGATTAGATCTAAGATCAGGTCTCAGATTAGATCAGGTCTCAGATTAG
>NW_015152397.1:52639-55406 GCF_000732505.1 Cyprinodon variegatus
ATCCATCCATCCATCCATCCATCCATCCATCCATCCATCCATCCATCCATCCACTGTAATGGCTCATCAGCGTCTCCAGGATGTTTTGTTTTAATTCATAGCAGACGTAGGAACTCCGTCAGAGTTTAAGGCTTCTAACTAAGGAGCTGATGGAGGCGGAGTCAGACCATTGATCACCTGCTTAGGTCCTTTAATCTGACTGCAATTGAAGCAATGACAGAAGATCATAGGAAGGATTGTCCTAAAGGGAAGAAACATCTGGAAACATCTGTTTGGACTGAGCCAGATGACTGTCAGTTAACGCTGCATTGGGTCCTATTCAGGTCGGGATCCAACTGGTTCTGATCCGAACCAGAGACCTCATCATCCCCTCTCTTTGTTTTCATGGTCAGGTTCTGTCTCTGTCGTTCTAACGGTGCTTGGTTCCGGTCATCGACCACCAGCAGGGCGGCTTGTTCACGCGAGGCACAGGAAGCAAATCTGAAAAGTATTCACACACCGTGAAGATATTTTCCTATAAAAACTCCTCACTAGGGTTCATCATCTTCCCAGTAACACCAGAGCAGGGTGGTTTGTCTGTTTAGATGGAATCCAGTTCAACCAGTCTGGTTCTAGAGGTTCCTCAGAGACCACCCAACGTCACGGAGACCAAGGAACCCAACAGGGAGGAGGTTCTGGTCCAGTTTAAACCCATCATCTAGACACAGAGAGAGGATGGACCATCTGCAGACCAACTGGGACTTGGAGGTCCACCTAGATGGACAGGAGGAGAAAATCGAGCAAGATGGCAGCAAGGAGAACCATGGTGACTCTGGAGGAGCTGCTGAGATTAGCAGACAAGCCCTTCAAACATCTGATCTTCAGATGTTTCTACAAGAAGTTTCTCCTGAGAAAATGTTCTTCCGGTTGGTGGGAGGATGTCAGGATGTTGCCAATATAGCAAAAGAAGAACTCTACCCTTGTTAAAGCATGGAGGTGGCAGCATGATGCTGAAGGGATGCTGTTCCTCAGGTAACCTGATTGGGAATGGATGGAGCTAAATCCTGGAGGAATAGTTCACCTTCACAGAGCCTCTGACCGTCAGGGGCGGGGCTTCTGTGGTGCATTCAAGTACACCATGTTTAGTGGATTGCTTGTTTGTCGAATGAAAGCCAAAGAGATTTGACCTTTTTATCAGTTCACAGATCCTAAGAAATGACGGTGTAAATAATTGCTGCTGTTGCTTAAAGCCAGGAAACATTTAACGTTTACAGTATTAATCTTTATTTTCTAATGAGATTTATTTTCTTCTCTTAAAGGTATCAGATCCACACAGGCCTCCAGCACTCGATAATTCGAGCCACCCAGCCCAACTGTCTGCCCGTTGAAGACGTCACCCTGCCCCAGAAACTCAGAGAGGCGGGTTACTCCACCCACATGGTGGGGAAGTGGCACTTGGGTTTTTACAAACGCAGCTGCCTCCCCACCCAGCGGGGCTTCGACACTTTCTTCGGGTCCCTGCTTGGAAGCGGGGATTACTACAGCCACTACAAGTGCGAAGGCGCCGGCATGTGTGGCTATGATCTGTACGAGGGAGAGGAGGCTGCGTGGGAACAGGACCGTGGATTATACTCCACTGTGATGTTCACTCGAAAGGCCATCAACCTCTTGGCCAATCACAACCCTCACAGCCAGCCGCTGTTTCTTTATTTAGCCTACCAGGCGGTCCACTCCCCCCTGCAGGTTCCTGCTCGCTACGTGGAGCGCTACAAGGGAATCCCCAACCCCCATCGGCGTAAATACGCCGCCATGGTTTCCTGCCTGGATGAAGCTATTCACAACCTCACTCAAGCCCTGAAACATTACGGTTACTATGACAACACAGTTATAGTTTACTCCACAGACAACGGGGGCCAGCCATTGGCTGGTGGGAGCAACTGGCCCTTAAGGGGCAGTAAAGCCACTTACTGGGAGGGAGGCATCAGGGGGGTGGGTTTTGTTCACAGCCCCCTACTAGTAAAGAAAGGCTCCAAATGTCGAGGTTTGATCCACATAACTGACTGGTTTCCTACCCTGGTTACCCTCGGTGGGGGCACCTTAGATGAAGACCTCAACCTGGACGGATACGATGTTTGGGAGGCTATTAGCGAAGGTCGCCCTTCACCTCGCCTCGACATATTACACAACATCGACCCAATTTACACGAAAGCCAAAAACGGCTCCTGGAAGGCGGGATACGGGTTATGGAACACCGCCATCCAGGCTGCGCTCCGTGTCGGTCACTGGAAGCTGCTGACGGGGGTGCCGGGGTACAGCGACTGGGTGCCTCCACAGACCTTCTCCAACCAGCGGCTGACCACTCGCCATCACAATGAGCGGGTGCGCTGGGACAGGGGCAAGTCCATCTGGCTGTTCAACATCACGGCCGATCCTTACGAGCGAGTAGACCTGTCTCAGCGCTTCCCGCACATTGTGAAAAAGATGCTGATGCGACTCGTTCAGTTCAACAAGACTGCTGTGCCGGTTCGCTACCCAGCCAAAGACCTGCGCTCCAACCCCCAGTACAATGGAGGAGTGTGGGGCCCCTGGTTCAAGGACCAGAAGCAGAACTGGGAGGAGGAGGAGGATGGATACAATAACATGTTTACCAACCATCTGACTAAAAGATGGTGGAAGAACAAATCCAAGAAGAGGAAGATAAAACGCAGAGCAGAACATGGATAAAACCCCTAAAACTGTCTTTGTTCAGGGAAAAAATGTGGTTCGGGACTTTCCTCAGAAACGGTCC
>NW_015152397.1:55621-56472 GCF_000732505.1 Cyprinodon variegatus
GGAGTATTTGGCCACAGCTGGTTGGAGGAAAATCTTTGAAGTTCATGTTTTGTTTTCATTAAAACTTGTTTTTCTTTTGACTTCTGCCTTGAATACGGTGGTAATAAAGTCAGACATGGATGTTCGCATATGTTCGCATATGTTATCTCTGTGAAGTTTGTATTGAAACTGTGAGTCCTTTAGAACAACCGAATGTTCTCTTCCTGGAGATCTGCATGTCTTTGGGTACCCGGGCCCCCCGAACTGAGGGACAAACTGCACACCACCCATTTCCCATCCACCCTGACTGGACTCCATTCAAAACCTGATCAGGCTTTAGTGTTCATTTAGCAGGCCGGCACTTCTGTGCTTCCATCAAAGTGTTTTTGGACATTTTAAAGAATTGCATTAGAAGAGATGAAACGGATTAAAAATTAGAATCAACTTACTAACTTTAGTAAAAAAAGATTTTATGATTAGAGGAGGTGGTTTTTAATGCTAAAGAGGAGATTTAGACTCATTTTAATACATTTCTGACATAGTAATCATTTACTACCCATGACTGATCGGGAGTTTTATACTAAAGTCAAAAAAGTAAAAAAAAAAAGCAATCCACTGGACTTTTTATTTTTATTTTTTAAATGTCAGAAATAGCGTTTAGTTCCAGGTTTTATCCAGCAGCCCAACAAAGCCTGGTTTTAGTTTAGAAAACCACCTGTCTTCTTTGTCTAAAATGTGAACATTCTGGTCCTCCAAAGAATGTCCTTTGTCCATCATGTGTAGATGTAGCGCAGAGTCTTGTCCAGAGGAGGGCGCTCTGCTGTGTTGGGCCATGCGTCTGTGGAGAGGTTGTTTGGTTTCTCCAGTATAAA
>NW_015152397.1:58783-60858 GCF_000732505.1 Cyprinodon variegatus
TGCGTCTGTGGAGAGGTTGTTTGGTTTCTCCAGTATAAAGATCAGAGCGTTCCTCCCTGCACTGACCTGCAGACTCAGACTAGTTCGGGGGGGTTTGGTCTTCAGGAAGAACTAGTCTGTGTTTAAGTGTATTTTTTATAATAAATGCCAGATTACAAATAAATTGTCTCCCATTGTCTCTGGATATGATTCATTCATTAACACACAGAGCTTAGCAACAACAGGTGGAGATCTGCTCACAGGTGAAAGAGAACTGATTGATTGATTGATTGATTGATTGATTGATTGATTGATTGATTGATTGATTTAGTGCTTTCCACCGTCTGCTGGTGATGTCATCAACTCACCTGTTGCTAAGCCAAACAATAACAGCCCATTGTATCTGTGGCAGTGACTGGTGAGGGCGCTGCATGGGGGGTGGGGGTGGGGTGGGGGGCAGTCCCACTGTCCAGCAGTAAAATAAACAATCTTTGTTCTTATGAAGACCATTTATCCTAAACCTATTTTCTATTCATGTGTTCATAGTTTCAGCTGTGCTTTGTGCTAAATGTAAAGTTTACAGTTAATGTTTAACTTTTTCACATTCTGATCATTTTCCTTCTCTTCAGTTAATCTTTTTAGCAACTTAAAGCTTGCATAAAGTTTATTTTGGGGGGGGGGCATTATCAGTGTCTTTCATGGGGCCCCAGATTCATGGCGGCCCCTGCTCTCTGCTAATGAACCCTTCCAGAACGTTCTCCTTCACCTTCCTGCTCCTCGCTTCTAATGATGCCCCTCAGCCCAGGAGAAGCTCCGCCTTCTGTCCTGTGTCTCCCTTAGCAACCCGACCAGGGCGCCCCCCCCCCCCCCCCAGACTTGGTGGTTGTTGTAATATGATGAAGTGGGAAAAGCCTTAAAGGATTAAAGTGCTCAGCATTTAACGTGGATCAGTGCTTGCTGTTCCCATGGGAACAGGAGTGATGTCATTCCTACCCATGAGGCACATCTGCTACGAGTCATGCCCCCCCTCCCCCAGACTAACCCTAACCCAAGCCTTAAAGGATTAAAGTTCTCAGCATTTAACGTGGATCAGTGCTTGCTGTTCCCATGGGAACAGGAGTGATGTCATTCCTACCCATGAGGCACATCTGCTACGAGTCAGCACCCCCCCCCCCCCTGAAGGAGGGAGGAACAGTTAAACCCTGGGTTCCCCATAGCTGCACATTTGTTTTCACTTCTTGGCGTCCCCCCTCCCTCCCCCTCCTACTCAGCTGTGAGGCGATAAATCTATCAGGCCTCGTTGGTCCTGGCAGAACGCAGAGATCTATGACAACTAGATAGTTAATGAAAGGCAGCCTGCTGCCTCCTTCATCCTCACCCCCCCACAGCTGCTCGCAGCCAAATACAGCATCTAGGATTGTTTTTCTGTTCATGACCAACTATAGACTGAGACAGATTTAATTTGTCAGTTCGTAAACAAAAAGAAACTTAGTTAAGAACAGCTCTATAGAATATTTCATTTTTAGAAAATACATAAAACAGAAATATAAACATATGACTGAATATTTAAAGTTTTCTCTCTAGCTTGTCAGTAATAACGTCCCTCTGCCTTCAGCTATCAGCCTGCCAGATGTTTTACTGCATTACTGGTGATATATTGTAGAAATTCACCCTTTCAGTCAGAAAGTGTCACAGAGGACAGAATGGGGGGGGGCATTTAGGACCTTTTCTTCTGACAACATCGTCAGGACATCATTTTTTTTTAAATCATAAAAGGTTTCGTATAAAAATGACACAGAAGAAAAGATGTTGGTGAAGAACGTTCTGCTGTGAACTGAAACATCTGGATTCCTCCTTGGTCCCAAACAGCTGGATCTACTGAGCTCCAGAGGACTGGTTTGGACAAACGCCTCCTGCAGGAAACTGAACCCCAGGAGCAGGAGGAGGACTCAGAGCAGGAGGAGGACTCAGAGCGGCAGGAGGAGGTCTGTGGAAAACCCCCCAGTAATGTTTGTCCCTCCGCCACTCTAAGCATTACTCAACAGCAGGAGGCTCCAGGGTCCTGGCAGCAGGAGGCTCCAGGGTCCTGGCAGCAG
>NW_015152397.1:61228-62735 GCF_000732505.1 Cyprinodon variegatus
TCCAGGGTCCTGGCAGCAGGAGGCTCCAGGGTCCTGGCAGCAGGAGGCTCCAGGGTCCTGGCAGCAGGAGGCTCCAGGGTCCTGGCAGCAGGAGGACATTCCTCTCTGCAGAGCTCTGCTTTTTTCCAAACTGTTAAACAAGAAGCTGAGATTGCTGATGTAATGATGATGTAATGATAGCTGATGATGTCACAGGAATCCCTGCCTGCGAGGAGGCGTCAGCATGAAGATAAAACCATGGAAAGTCTGGGCCTCCTCCCTCCTCCTCCTCTGGTTCCTTGTTGGAGGAAGCTACCCCCCCTGCCCTGACTCATTCAGTGAGTCTCTTCATCTTCTGCTTCTCTTCATTCAGTGGAACTACTAAAGTTTTCACACCCTGGAGCTGATTTATACATTTATACATTTTATAAGGAAAATAAAAACTTTAATGTCATGTTTGTTGATCCAAGATCAGTAAAATCATTTTATTATCTTGGATTTTATATCCAAGATAAAATTGATGGATTTGAGCCTTAAAGTTTTTAACTTTGAGCTCCTGATCAGTTAATCTGTTTCCTTGGCAACTAAGCAGGAGGCTGAACTGGTTGTTCCCCAGTAGGAACAGGTTCACTCCCCATAGTTTACTGGTTAGTTTACTGGTTAGTTTACTGGCTGTGCTGCAGCTTCAGAGTGGAAACAGACATCTTTATGGGAAAATGATCTCTTTCTTTTTAAGTCATCTGGATCAAATATCGTAAAATGAACAATCGGCTCCTTTGATCTCTGCTACTAAAGCCTGCTGACGTAGATCGATGACATCATCGATTGAAATGCTCCATCAGGCTAGAACTAAAACATCAAGAATACAGAGACTTGGACCTGATCAGAAACCCCTGGATGAAGGTTGTCGGTTTGAATCCGTGTTCTCTGCTGGGCTCCTCTCTGCCCTGACAGGCATCAGCGCCTCAGCGAGTCCAAAGAGGATTAAATGCTTAACGTCTTTCCTTATTTTGATGGATAACAGAAATATTTCCACACAGACGAACATTTCTCCACCGTGAGATCAATGATCAATCAATCAATTATCAATCAATCAATCAGTCAGTCAGTCAGTCAGTCAGTCAGTCAGTCAGTCAGTCAGTCAGTCAGTTGTGGGTTTGAATCCTGCAGTGGGGGGTGGGGTTGGATTGAGCAGAAACATCTGGGTGGAGGAGCTGAGCTGCTCTGATGGAACCACAGCTGCTGCTGCTATTCAACCTGGCTGCTCCTCTAGAGCGCCTCCTGTCTGCTGCCTGAGGAACAACAAGGCAGCGGCTCTGTTGGCCTCAGTCAGTCCAACCGGGAGGGAACAGGAGAGGGTTGGTGGGACAATGGCTGTGTTCCAATCCTGGGCTGCATCCTCCAAGGACCCGGTCTACCTGGACTGGATCCTCCAAGGACCCGGTCTACCTGGACTGGATCCTCCAAGGACCCGGTCTACCTGGACTGGATCCTCCAAGGACGCGGTCTACCTGGACTGGATCCTCCA
>NW_015152397.1:65982-66683 GCF_000732505.1 Cyprinodon variegatus
AGTAAGGACCTGGTGGACGATACAAAGTTACAAAAAGAAGAGGTTTTCTTGATTATTAAGGGTTAAATGTTCAAAAGAGTTCTAATTATTAACTGCCTTTGAAGCAATCAGTAAGTCAGACTGAAAGATTGTTGCTGCTCCTCCTCATCATGTCTTATTTTTAATAAAATATAGAATAATAATTTAAAAATAGTTTTTTTTTCATTTTTTTCTCTAATCTCTCCTCCAGACTATCTGTTCCCAGTATAAACTGGTTTTCAGGCCAGTCTAACTATTAATTCATTTTAGTCACTGAAGCCCTTCCCTCTTTGAGCTTTTACTTTGAAGGTGTCGCACCGGAAGTTGCGGTGTTTATAAAAGCAGCTTTGATCGTCAAAGAGCCGCCAGTGGAGCTCAGCTGCGGGTCGCTCCTGTGCTTCCAGAACCAGAACCGCAGCCCGTCCGGAACTTTGATTCTTTCAATCAGTCGCTGGTTGTTGCTGTTCAGGACCGGAACCAGAACCGAAACCAGAACCAGAACCAGGGACCTGAGGACGGAGGGCAGAGCTTTCAGTTTGTTCACCTGAACATGGCTTCAACCACCTGCACCAGGTTCACCGATGAGTACCAGCTCTACGAGGAGCTGGGCAAGTAAGCTCTGCTGGGTTCCACTGGGTTCGGGTGGGTCCCACTGGGTTCGGCTGGGTCCCACTGGGTTCGGC
>NW_015152398.1:0-1261 GCF_000732505.1 Cyprinodon variegatus
TCATTTTCTCTGTTCATCCTTTCTGTCTCTGTTATGAATTATGTCATGACCATGTCTTACCATCAGCCATGATGTGCAGTCATCCTGAGCTATCTCCATAGTAATGCTGCTATAGGCTTAGGCTGCTGCAGGACATAAGGACCACTTTCCCCATACTGCTTCATTTAACTGCTATCCTCCCATTTTGCAGTATTTGTTAGTCCTAACTTTACGTTCTCTCTGATTTTTCTTGTCATAGTTGTTTCAGTTGGTCTGGTCCTGCTTGGCTGTGACAACCCTATCCTGGAGGAAAATAAATGTGGGCTTCCTGGTATTGACACTTTCCATTTGGAATAATTTTGCCTGTTTTTGCAGTGCTTAGTCAGGTTTTTCTCCTAGACATGGCTATTCCTGCCGGTGTGTTGGGTGTTCTCTGTTTCACCCCTTTTGATATGAAAACTGGCTAAGAGCTTTCTTCCTTAACTGTTTACTTTCCTAGACAGAGAGCCAGCTATGGAGCTAGTTTACTTTTTCTCCCATAGAAAGTATTCATGGATCAGTGCTTCTTTTTACTTTTCTGTGCCCGCTTCTATGCACTTGGAACCTGGTCAGCCGTGGCGAAAGGCCACGCACACTGGGCCTGGTTCTGTTGGACGTTTCTTCATGTTAAACTGGGGTTTTTCCTCTCCACTGTCACTGCATGCATGCTTGCTGTGAAGGACTGCTGTATATTTAGATGAAACAACGTAAGCCAGTTTCTACTTAGACTTAGATTTATTTTGTCATTTTGTATACACAAGTGTATACAAAAAGATATTTAGCTTAAAACAGCTCTAGGCAATTTTATCTTTTGCAGTACAGCTTGAAAACAGTAATAAGTACATTAAAAAACAGTAATATAAACATATGAGTGCATATTTACAGTTCTAACATTAATTTATTTTTTTAAATAAATAAAATAACTAGTTTTACATACATTAAATTACACAACATTCAGCAGTCTAATGGCAGTGGGGAGGAAAATGTTTTGGAATCTGCTGGACCTGCATCGAATGCATCGAAGTCTCTTCCCAGAGGGAAGGAGAACATTTATGACAGAGGTCTTCAACAGGGGGTCCGCGGCCCCTAGGGGGTCCACAGAGGTACTGCATGGGGGTCGCAAAAGTTTTGATTGATTACTTTTTTTTTTATATTCCCTCCTGCAATTTTTTACACTAATTGAAATTTCTTTAAATAAACATTAACATGAATTCAACAGACTGTAGTAAACAGATAATTCGAG
>NW_015152398.1:2573-4378 GCF_000732505.1 Cyprinodon variegatus
GAATTCTGAATCAGACCGGACTTTTTCTTTAAAATAAACCCTGTTGATCTTTCATTAAAATGGTTTTACTTGTTATCTAATGAAAGGTAACTCCTACTTAATAAAAACATTCCATTTACTATCTCTTATCATGCTGCCTGAGTAAAGGAGTTCAGACTCAGTCGTGTGTGAGGGAGTTTGCAACTGTGTTGTGTACAAAAACACCAAGTAGGAGGGCTTTTTGGCAAGCGTATGAGTTACTTTGCATAGGGCTGCATGCCCAGCCCTGGAGCCACACAGAGAAGGGCTGTAACTGTCATGGAAAAACACCTGGAATATATAAGGAAACCCCCCTGTGTGCTTTGGAATAGGCCAGGGTTCCCCACTGCTCACAGCTAGACAGAGCCACAGGGTCCCATCGTTCAGCTTTTTGGCGCAACACATAATTCTCAAACAGATCAATGAAGATGTCTCCCACAGAGAACAAGCCTGTTTTGCCAACCTGCCCTCTTCTGCTGAATGGTTCTGTTTCGCAAACTGATAGGAGGCTTCACCTCTGGATCTGATATCTAAAATGGTAAATTTTTTGCTGCAGAGCGGGAAAATACCTGGATCTATTCATCATTATGACATATCAGAGTGAAGCAGATCAGCCTAAAGCCTCAGATCGGCTAAATAAAAACAACCTTGAAACAAGGCAGTGGTTTATACGTTCATTTCTGGACATGAAGTCACGGAAGGACAGACATGTTGTTTTAATGTTCAACAGAATCCATGCAGATAATCTCCCGGGATTAGAGCTGTTTAATTTGTCCAACAGCTAAGAAATGAGTCATGACTTTTATTGCAATACCCCCTTACTTCTTAATTGGATAAACCATGCTGCTTATTTGGATTTGATGGAGGAGTTACTCTTCTGGGAAACCTATGTCATAATGAATAAAAAATGTCCATGTGTCCAACTCCAGTCCTCCGGGGTGGATGTCATGCATGTTTTGGGTTGCAAGTTCACAGAATATTAAAACCATGAGGTATCTTAGGTTGACCGTAACCCAGTAAGAAACCAGCATCTCCTTCATGTGTACTGAATCAGAAGAAAAGCTTGCAATCATGAACGATACCAGCAATCGGGGACCGGTTTGCAACATCGCTGCATTATGTGATTGTTTATTTGATGTGTCATGGTTTCCTCACTGCTGGGGAGTGCGTGGTCTTGGTGCTCTGATGCTCCAGGCTCCTCTTCCTCCTCAGCAGCTCCTTGACCGGATCCCGAACTCTGACTCCTTGATACGGCCGGGACCGCCCCAGGGTGGATGGCTGTGCTGGAAACACCAGAATCACACACAGACATGAAGGTGCTTTCCCCTCTAACTGCTTCAGGGAAAATCAGTTGAGAATATCACAACAAGCACATTTGTGGAGGCAGTAAGCAGTAAGTAAAAAAAACATCACTTATTTATTTTGATATTTTGTGCAGAAGCAGTTAGACTTCATTAAGATAAGACTGATCGTCAAGTTTTAAGTTCTCTTTGCGTGTTGGCTGCTTCTTCATTTATTCTTTATAAAGCTCTTGAACATGGTCCTTTTAGGATTGATGGATTGTTAAATAACTTAGCAATGTATCAAATTTTAAAAGATCTTCTGAACATAGAAGCTATTTCCACATATCTTAGAGAAAATGAAATGATCCAAATAGGAAAATGTTTTCAGTCTTTTGAGAGAAAAAAAACTGAAAAAGTTTAATTGTAACATTCCATATCAGGGGTCACCAACCTTTTTAAGGCTGAGGGCCACTTCAAGGGTACCGAGACGTAGGAAGGGCGACC
>NW_015152398.1:9178-13121 GCF_000732505.1 Cyprinodon variegatus
GTCTGTTTTATGGGTTGTCTTCTCAGTTCAGAGGGCCCCCTGCATGTCTTTGACTGGGGCTCCAAATTTCCTAAATCCGCTCCTGGTCTTTCACATAGTTCCTGATCAGCCAGGCAAGTGGGTGACGGTACACAGAAAGCACAGCCCTAGATCTCTGCCCCATGGGTCGCAACCAACCCAACCACGTTTCTAACAGATTTTCCCCCCTCAGTGACACACCCTCTGGGAAGGCCACTCTGGTAATTAGTAGTGTTGCACCGATACCGATACCAGTATCGGACGGGGCCCCGATCCAGTGCTAAAATGGTGGTATTGGTATCGGCGAGTACCAACAAATAGAGCACCGATACCATTTTGAGAGCCATAAGTTTATTCAACTATTGTCACCCAGTCCTGGTAGGCAAGAAAAAGTTCTACTGGATTCACTTTGTATTAGAATTTTTCCTGCTTCCCAAAGGTAGGCAGCAGCTTGACAAAGCCATGATGGCAATTATTTTACATTATTATGGTATCGGTATTGGCCGATACTGCACAGCCAGGTATCGGGTATCGGTATCGGGGCCAAAAAATGGCATCGGCGCAACACTAGTAATTAGTAGCTCCATAGTCAGAAAAATGTCATTAGAGACACCAGGGGCTATAGTGAAATGTTTGCCGGAGGCCAGAATGGGCAATATCGAATCCCATGACGCAGCGTGCTAACGATAAGGTTAATAAGTGGGAATGCATAAGCATTCCCACTTGATTACAGTTAGATTAGGGCTGGGTAAAAAAATTGATTTAATCGATTTTGGATCGATTCTTTTACATTTTAGCAAAATCAATGTTTAGGGAATGAGATTGATTAGTTTTATAGTGATGCGTGTGACGTTTACATTCAAATGAGCAGGCGTGTGCAAATGCCGACCCAAGTAACACACCGTTCAGCAAGCTGTAATAACACAAGGTGTTCCCAGGCCAGCCAATAGACTTTCTCCCTCTAGCATCCAGGGTCATCCCCTGTGCCTCTTATAGGTAGGATGTGCCTGTAACACCCACTACGAAGGCTTCTAAGCTGCATACTAAAAAGATCTCAACAGCCACCTCAGCTGACTCCTCTCGATGTGGAGGAGAAGCAGCTCTACTCCAGGCCTCTCCCGAATGACCAAGCTCCTCACCCTGAGGAGAAAGTCGCTTGTATCTCGGATCTCATTCTTTCAGTCATGGTCCATGCATTTTACAGTAGCAGCCATTCAAAATGGCCCTTCCCAGTCAAAAGCAAGTGGAATGGCAGAAAAACCCCTCCAACTTCTCATAGACATTAGGGGTGTAAATAATAATCGTTTTGTATCGATGCATCGATCCAAAAGCCGACGATACGATGCATCGACACGTCCGCAAGATAATCGATTCATGTTTGTTTTTTTCCTCCGGTCTATTTTTATCCATGTGCTCCTGGGCGTAATTCTCCCTCCCGTGCTGCGGTGGCGCTAAACATATTTTGCCCTCCTACCGCGCTTCCTGGTTATACCCTTACAGCACTGTGTTGCAGTGAGCTTGACACAGACATTTTTAAATTATGATCAATATTGCAGCTAGGGTTGGGAATTGAAAAGATTTTCACGATTCCGATTCCCTTTTCGATTCTATGAAACGATTCGATTCTTTATCGATTCTTTTTTCGATTCCAATTTGGGGAAAAAAGGAGAACAAACAGTTTGATTATCAGCATCAACTTTGTTTACTTAACTATTGCACAATCTTACAAANGCACCGTTTCATTCACAACACCTGTCCCATCAACCAGGAATCAGAAATACTTTAATAATCCCAGGGAGAAATTACTTTGGTTTCATTACTTCATCTGTAATAGAGTGACTACAGAACCAGTTTGATATAACATAATTTCATACAATATATAAAATTAGGGGGTCCCCGCTCCATCTTGCCATCAGTTTGGGAGTCCTTGGCCAGGAAAACATTGAAGACCCCTGATTTATGATGTTTACGGGCTCGGGACACGCAGCGCTCTACTGTCATCACTCTCACCAGGAGGAGCAAAGTAGAGAACTCAATGCAATCAGCTTTACTTAGACTACTTAAACCATCTGACTGTAGGATCTGATTGAATTTTCTCTGTAAAGTTCCTTCATGAGGTTGCACAGTGACACAATGGATAGTGCTGCTGCCTTGCAGCAAGAAGGTTCTAGGTTTGATTCCTAGACCTGTGTCTTTCTGCATGGAGTTTGCATGTTCTCCCTGTGCGTGTGTGGGTTCTCTCCGGGTACTCTGGCTTCCTCCCACAGTCCAGTAACATGACTGTTAGGTTAATTGACTTCTGCAAATTGTCCTTAGCTGTGAGTGTGTGTTTGTTCATGGGTGTGTGTGTTTGTCTATCTCTGTGTTTCCCTGTGTAAGACTGGCGACCTGTCCAGGTTGGACCCCTCCTCTCGCCCAGAGACTGCCGTAGATAGGCGGCAGCCCCACCACAACCTGACAAGGACTAAGCAGAGGATGTTTATTTCATCTGAAGTTCCTTCAGATGAAATATGTTTTAAATTGCCAATATATAGATTAAATTAATTCAAATAAAACTCACCTTCTTTATCTAACATAGTATTTTGATCTAGCCATTGTTTATTATGTTAAAGGGAAATTTAATGCATTTTGTTTTGCAGTATGTGGGTAAACAGGGCTAAGCATTGACGGATATCATGCAATGATTTTAATAATTATTTTTTCTGTAAAACAGGTATAACATTTTTTTATGCAATTATCTGCTTTTATTTTTCAGTGCATATTAAATGGAATATTTTTTTCTTAGAGGTTTGGTTTCTAATAGGATCCGATGTGAAAAAAGTATGAATATTTTTTGGAATGCATTTAATAGACAACTAAGCAAACAAAATAAAAATAAAAACGTTCATCTGCAGGTACTCTTGCTTGAGTATAATTAAGCATTTAATTTACATATCTTTTTATATTTGCAACTAAAGAAACATAAGACATCAATCCATCCCACTGGATGAATTATCCTGTTTAAAAACTGTTAAAACTGATTTCTCATTAGTGTTGTTTTTTTTCATATTATGTGATTCTTCATACCTCACTAATAAATAATGGTTTTTAAAGAAACCAAATTCAATTTTTTTATAAGAAAATAGAAAAATACAAGCACATCTGTATTCTCAACAGACACATTGAATAACCTGAAAATTAAATTAAATGCAATAAATGCCTTTTTGTGTTGCAGTAATATGGATTTGGCTGTAATACAATCATTTCATCAACTAAACCACAACAATATTTACAGATAAACAGAAGACTCAGTCTTCTAAAAACATTTTCAACCCAAAGATCTCAGACATGACCAGATGTTTATAGCACAACAACTGCTGCAGGTTCCAGCATGACCCATCACTGAACCTCTACAGAATCAAGTCATCCCGTTAACACCGAACAAGCAGACAAGGCCTGCAGACAAAACCATCATTCAGTACGTCCCAGTGACCTGGACAGACCATGCCGCACTTCAGCCGTATGAGCTTCAGAGATTGTGTTATGCAACAAAGAAAACAAATTAGCCAGAGGAGATAGGTGAGGTTGTAAGAAAGATATGTCCGTCCTGAGAGGAGGCCCAGGCTGAAGGATTACATGTCCTTTACTGAGCTGCATTTCATGGACTTAGTGAGTCTAAGTAAATCTAGGATAGTTTATTAATGTAGCACAATTTTTTACAAAGAAAATTCAAAGTGCTTTATGTAAATTAAAGAGTAAAATTGAAGGAAAGTAAAAGCAGAATAAAAGACAGTAAGAATAAAAACTGGATAAAAGCAGGTGGTAAGGCAAATAAAAGATTAATAATACCTTAGTTAACAATTTAACTTCAACAGCCAAAGGCAGCTCTAAACAAATTGGTTTTTAACTTTAACTTAAAAAAAAAAAAACTCGGGCTTTCAGCTCT
>NW_015152398.1:16247-19492 GCF_000732505.1 Cyprinodon variegatus
AAAAAAGAATCGTTCAGCGAGCTGCCAAACGATGCCATGGAATCGGAAAATACGGAACCGGTTCTGAACAGGAACCGGTTTTCGATTCCCATCCCTAATTGCAGCGTGGTCTGTGCTACACGCTGTGGGTCTAGATACGGCCAAGGCGGCGAGGAAGCGGGGGCGAGTTTAGTCCGACGACGGAGGGACATGAGGGACATGAGGGCCATGAGGGCTCTTCTAGCGGGTCAAACTTCACGAGTTGTTTTCCGCAATTTCGGTCATAAAAACAAAACAAGCTGGCCTCTGTGGCACTGTTTGCAGGCGTCTACAATTTCAGAGAGGAGCAGCAGAGCGTCTCTCAAGGGGGCAGGGATGTCGACACTCTGGAGCCGAGGTATTTCATTGAACTCATTACACTGAAATAGTGCAGTATTTCTGCAGTATTTTTGCAGTATTTTTTGATGCAACTTTTCTACTTCTGTTATTTGCTGTTTCTAAAAAAAATGCATAACGATATTACAGCTTTCAATGATTTATTTCAAACTTGAAACTTTGTTTAGTCTGTAAGGTGTAAAAAAAAAATAATAATAAAATTTTGTTTTTACCGATTAATCGATTAATCGGATCGAATCGAATCGAATCGTGGTGTATTCTTGAGTATCGGAAATAATCTAATCGTTGGGTCAGGAAATCGATACTGAATCGAATCGCCATGATGGATGTGATTTACACCCCTAATAGACATGCAATTTTTTTTTACTCTGACTCCACCCTTTCATTGAATTACAGGGTCTGATCATTAGATGAAGCTTCTCTTTAGATCTTAATGTCCACAAATCATGACAGAAAGAATATTTTGGATGTTTAAAAAGAAATTGTAAGGGACCAGCAAATAACCAGCCAAGGGCCCATCAAGAAAAGTGGGGATATCTTGAATGGCTACTACTGCAGCAGCTTGTACCGGGATCTCATTATATTGGTCATGATTCAGATTTTATGACGATAGGTGAGGCTATATTATCAATATAAAATACATCTAAAATAGACTTGCAAACAGCAATGGTTGGTAATTGTCCAATTTTATTGTGATTAGCCCTGACCAGCAACCAGCTGGTCATTATGAAGATGGCCGCTTTTAAGCACCAGTACTTGAAAACAGGCAGGACTGGCTGGAAATCAGTGTGAGAACACCAGCCGAGAGAGCACCAGAACTGTAAACAGACCCCCAGTCATGCCCCCCTCGGGAGCTAAGGAACCAAAGCTTTAGAGGCAGCAGCTTGCCAGTGCAGTGCTACCTCAGGAGGAAAGCAGAGGAGCCAGAGGGTCGATCAGAGAACCCGGCTGGGCAAACAGAATGCTGAAGGCATGGGAGAGGGCATGGATGGGGACACTGAGGACAGTTATTTTGCCAGGATAAAACATAATCATGTTCATTGTGTAAGATTTGCAAATGAAATGGGAGCATACAGACAGAGAATCAGAATCAGACATGCTTTAATAATCCCAGAGGGAAATTACAGTTTCAGTACAACCATTCATCACAGTACATCACATACAATCCAGAATAACACTTATTGTTTTGAGAGCAGGCTGCACAGGAATTTCCTTCAGCCTTGAGTCTTTGTCTTGCTGGCTCTTAGGCGAAATCCAATATTTCAAATGTGTTGGGATTTTCCACCTTGAAGCTAGCATGCACATCCAAGACGTTATCCCATCTCACCTTTGAGTTCAACCACCGCAGCCAGCCTGCGTTCAATCAGACCCAGCAAATGGCTCAGCTCCCGATCTTGCTTGTTCACAGCCTTTGTGAGGGCGTCAACCGCTGCCGGCAGCTTGATCAATGCCCAAATTGCTGCTGAAATCCCCTGTAATTGAAGATGCATCGGGTATCCTCCAAATCCAAACAGGAGAAAACTGAGTATCATAAAACCAAAAATCCAAGCATCTTCGATATCCTCCAATGACAACGCTGTGAAACACACCGTCCTCCACGCTTTCCAGGAGTCCATGGTGTATCCCACGAAGTATGTCCCAGCAGGACAGGACGGGTCCCCTTTTCTCTGTCTTCCAGTTGAATAAATTTGATCAATTGCATTGAGAGACCAGCTGACCAGATACATTTTTTTGAGTTTAGGTGATATGAAGAGAGAGCTCAGAAAAAGACACAGCAAAGCAGACACAGGCAGGGAGGTGCAGGAGCAGCAGGAAAATGCAAACCGTCCTTTGAGAGTCAGAACAGAATAAAGGGATTCAATTCAGTTCAATTCAGTTCTTTCTATTCACAACACATGTCATCTCAAGACTCTTTACAATATAACCAGATCATCCAGTCAGACTGATTCAAAGTTTTCTATCTATGGAAAACCACTTGATTGCATCAACTTATTGACTCAAAGGCAACCCCTAAAACTAAGCATGCTTGTTGCGACAGTGGAGAGAAAACACAAAATTTTAACAGGAAGAAACAGCAGAACCAGTCTTAGTAAGAAGGTAATTCTTAGCAGAAAACTGTTATTCAGTGTTCTTCACAAATGACGCGAGCCAGGTAAGGCCTATTGTATGTAACCTGAGCCATTCCTCTGCTCTGAGTAAGATTAAATTCTGTTAAACCTGCCCTCAGGTTTTATAGTCACTTAATAAATATATAGGAAAGTTTTTTTTATTGAGTTTGCTCCAAATGATCTCTTCCAGGAAAGAATCGAGCAGAGATAACCTATGGTAAACACTATAATTTTCATTACTCCTACCAAGATATTGTGATGATTCTAGATCCTGCTTGACCATTAGTCCTTGAACTAGTTATTGCATATGTTATTGCACATATGAGCCTCTGAATGTTCAGGTCTGCATCCATCATGACACCAATATTTTGGCCATAATCAGTGGCTTCTTGCTGTAGTAGCTGGAGGCATCCTAACCAGATGCCACCTCAACTGGCTCTTTTCAATGTGGAGGAGCAGCTGCTCTACTCTGAGTCCTCCCCTGATGACTGAGCTCCTTCCCCTATCTCTAAGGGAGAGCCCAGACACACTACGGAGAAAACTAATTTCGGCTGCTTGTATCCGGGATCTCATTCTTTCGGTCATGACCCAAAGCTCTAGCCTGACGTAGTCCGACTCAATTCTAGTCAGAATATGAGTCTGATGCTGCTCCATAGAGATGGAATTATGGGGCGTGTTTTGAACGAACCAGGAAAAAAAATGCCTCTGCACTCAATTGGATAGACCTACAACCAATAAGAGCAACGGAGTGCGTGACATATG
>NW_015152398.1:19662-22094 GCF_000732505.1 Cyprinodon variegatus
CCAGACCGAACTTCCCGACCTCAAACTTTGTGGGCAGGACTAAGTTCGGAATGGCACCCAGGCTACCAAAGCTCATGACCATAGATGAGAGTAGGAACGTAGATCGACCGGTAAACCGAGAGCTTTGCCTTTTGGCTCAGCTCTTGCACACTTCACAGCAGACGCCGCTCTGATCCGCCTGTCAATCTCCCGCTCCATCTTCCCCTCATTCATGAACAACACCCCAATATACTTAAACTCCTTCACCAGGGGCAGTACATCCTCCCCAACCCGGAGAAGGCACACTACCATTTTCTGGCTCAAGACTAAGGCCTTGGATTTGATGGCACTGATCCTCATCCTGGCCGCTTCACTCTAGGCTGTGAACTGCTCGATTGAGAGCTGTAGATCACGCCCTGATGAAGCCAATATAACCATGTCATCTGCGAATAACAGAGAAGAGATCCTAAGGCCACCAAAATTAATCCCCTCAACACCTTGGCTGTGCATAGAAATTCTGTCAATAAAAGTTATGAACAGAATCGGTGATAAAGGGGAGCATGTAGATATTGAATATGAGGGGCCCCAGAATGGTACCTTGAGGGACCCCAAAAGTGATTTGTCTGGTCTCTGAATTAAGTAGACATACAACCTGGGCAGTCTCAGTACTGTGGTTGGATCAGAAGCCTGACTGAATCTTTAATCTTTACTAAGAACAAAAGTTGAAAAAAAAGTTAATATTGGTTCACATGAAACGTTGTATACAAATGTTATAGGCTGTTAAACTTTTATTTTTAAGAATTACATCTGGTCAACCATTGAATTTCAATTGCATTTTATCTGACAGAGCAACATAAAGGGAAGATAAAGCTTTAAAGTTGAGAAAAACGATAGAGTACATCTAAAAAGTGTCAAATTGTGATTGATTGGTGCTTTGGGCCAAGGTGCATATGTCTACCGGGAAGCAACAAGGTAAATAAAGGGATTAAATGTAGAGTAATGATACATTTATAGAACAAAAACAGGGATTAGAGACAAATAAAACAAACAGAGGGCTTAGCAGAGGAAACAGGTTCAGGCTATGGGTTAAATAAGGAGACAGGTCAATCAAATCAACTATTTAACTAGTGGCTTTAGCAGAAGCTGGCTTAACAAATAACAGTCCCCTGTCTGCTCCGTCAACCATACCAAAAGGTTGTCGTGTAGCTATCCTCACTTCATCTATGTAGGATCTGTCTATACATCTCCTTTTCATTTGCAATCTGTTTGGGACTCTGAGTTTTTAGTTTTCAGTTATTCTGTTTAATTGATCTTTGGTTTATTTTGAATAATATATTAGCACTCTTCAGTTACTCTCTTTTCCCCCCTTGTGCTTGTTTCCTTTCCTCTTGGATTCCTTCTACAGTAGCAGTCATTCAAAATGTCCCTTCCCAGTCAAATGCCAGCCAAAGCGTAGCATACTCCCCTGCAACTCCCAGCCAAATCCCCTCCTGTCATGGTTTTGGTTATGTTCAAGTTTTATCTCTAAGTTTTCATTGGTCTTATTTCCATTCTTGTGTTCTAGTAATTTTTTATTATATTTTAGCTCTTAGATATTTTTTGATTGCCCTCTTGTGTCAGTCTCCTTTTCCCTAGCTCCCTTCCTGCCTCTGTTCACATTCTCCTCCTGTTTAGTCACTCTTTACTAGTTTATCGTCATTTTTTGCCCCCTTGTTGTAAGTATTCATGGGGATTTTTGCTTCTGTTACCCTTTTGTTATTAAACCTTCGGGTAACCACCTCAAGCTTTTGTGTCTGCATTTGGGTCCTGTCAGACCTTCACCCCACCATGACACCTCCAACTTCCAGCCACTGGCCTTCTCCTAGGCACTAGCGTAACTTTCTGAAGGACTGGTGTGGACATGTCCCCACCAACTTTGGTCATAAATTCGCAGCAGCACTCAGTGAATTTTAACTGGCAGCTACTCTGATATATGTTTAAGTAAAAGTTAGGAGACGGTTAAAAAAATCAGAGATGCCACCGAAAAGTCAGTTTGTTACACATACAGAGCTTTTTCAGCTAAAAATGGTGGTAGATTTTATATTTATATATATAAGTTAAAAAAGCTGGGCTTCTCAGAGGATCATTACTCAGAGTTACAGATTAAAATGAACACAGATCTGTTGAACAGATAATGAGACTGCAGAGCTTCTAGATATCTGGAAAATGATTTTCTCAGGCATCATTATAGCAGTGATAGCCATGCTAACTATGTAGGGGCAGTGATAGCCATGCTAACTCTGTAGAGGCAGTGATAGCCGTGCTAACTATCTAGGGGCAGTGATAGCCATGCTAACAATGTAGGGGCAGTGATAGCCCTGCTAACTCTGTAGGGGCAGTGATGGCCATGCTAACTGTCTAGGGGCAGTGATAGCCATGCTAACTGTCTAGGGGCAGTGATAGCCATGCTAACT
>NW_015152398.1:24204-29453 GCF_000732505.1 Cyprinodon variegatus
TCAGTTCAGGTGTTTGAGAAAAAGTCTGCATCAGGAAATTGTCCATATACCAAACTGAACGATTGTTGTTCTCTACTTCAAAAACACTTTAGATTTTAAAATGGATAAAAAAATCATTTTTTTAATAAAAAAAAATTATGCATAACATGGTTGCATTAACCTTATTTTCTTTCAGTGTAAAATTATGTTTAAAATAACAGATTATAATTAGAAATGTCTCCGTACCTTTACTGGTTGTTGATTTTCTTTATTCTGACTCGCTGATTTTTAATTGGTTACCCATGATGTATGATATATGATAATTTTTTGCATGCCCCTAACGATTATAGTAAATAAAAAGAACATTTAAAAATAGAGAAAATGAAGCGTTTTGCTCTAGCCTCCATCATACATAGATTCTAGACCTCTTCAAAAAATACATTTTTCATCAAACCTAGTGAATTTGATGTTTTTCCCATTCTCCAAGGTCTAAATGAACAAAATATGCCAGTTATTTTGATCTTGGACCTTGGATATGCCTGCTGCAAGAGACATTTAGTTTTCGTGTTGACGTTTGTCAAAAACGTCAAAAAATTTGGGGTATTAGTATTGTTTTCTTTGTAGCTTACCGTAGGTTTATGCTATAGCATTGAAAGTGGTGCCAAATGAAAGCTAATAAAATTCTCTTGCATATGGTGTCAAACATATAAACACTTGTGTAAATTTTCACTAATTTAAACGCACTATTTTGAATTAAGAAAGTTTCCTGGATGGGAAGCGAAACGTCTTCAAACATGAAAAATACCAGTGGATTGTTTTTTTAAATTTAACATTTTGGAATAAAAGAATAGACATTTGTCCTTTTTTTCCTGTTTGTTGTTTTGCTCAATTTTAACATTTATAATCAGTTAAACAACTTCAGGTCTGTCGTTAACTGACAATATTAGGCAACAAACACTTGTCACACACAACAAGCTTGGCAAGACTCTTGATCAGCTTGCTTTGAGATTTGCTTTTGATCCAAATTTACCGGCTGAATTGCCTCAGCATGTCATTCAGCTCCTTGGAGAGGCCTGGTAAGGAGCCATTTGGTTAATTTAGGTGTGTTGAGGCTGGGATGAAATCACTCAAGGATTGAAATTGGACACTCCTCCCTTGGAGTCCCTTGAATATCTTTTATTTGATTTCATTGCTTCTAGTTTTAACCAATACAAGCAAAGTGAACCGATTTGATGGGAGCTACATGTTTTTATATTTAAGCTTACAGGAAAACATCTGTATTTTTGTCTTCAAAATTACTTTAAAAACAAAAACTTCCCATAATTTTTATACAATTTATTTTTATAAACTCCTTTAAATGTTTTAAAGATAAGACATTTTTGAGTGTGTTAAATGAAAGCTCCTCACTGGAACTCCCAAACTATTTCTCATTTCAAATAAAATACAATCAAACAGTGAAAATAATGGTATTTAGGGTTCTGTTGACAGGAAGTAATAACTCACAAGTGAGAAGAATCACTGTTTTGGGAGATGTTTCGAGGTTACATGTTAAATGAATGGGAAAAAAAAGGTTCCTTAACCAAGCCAAACACCTAAATTTCTCATTCCCAGGTGGCACTGTGGACTAATGCCAACCGAAACTGCCAATGTGTGGCTTTAAAGCTTCATTCTGAACAAGCTGGAACTTGTGAAATCCCCCCCAACCCTGAAACCTGTCAATGCTGTTGCTTTACAAGTTTCTGTTAAATCAACGTACCTCTACCATTTTTTTCTTTTCTTTTTTTTTTTTTGCAGCCCTCCTGCTCGTGAACTGGAGCACTTCAGTCATATTCCCTTTGCATGCACGGGCAATTGATCACTGAAGACTGGATACATTTTGGAAATGCTTTATTCTGCTCATGTAAA
Source organism: Cyprinodon variegatus (assembly GCF_000732505.1). Lineage (NCBI taxonomy): Eukaryota > Metazoa > Chordata > Actinopteri > Cyprinodontiformes > Cyprinodontidae > Cyprinodon > Cyprinodon variegatus. The sequence goes on from NW_015152398.1 coordinate 26,089, forward strand.
CTTGGGATCTGTCTAATTGCCTTGCCTCTTGAACGAAGCCCTGTGCTGTTTTTTTTTTTTTTTTTCTCCACGATACAGAAAAAAACTACATTCAATAAAAATGAAGTTAAACTCCTAACATCAAAAGGTGAACCTGTTCTTTCCAAAGTTAGAAAATGCTAGATTTATCAAAATTCTTTTTAATACAGAGGGTTTCCTTAAAGCATGACTCTTCCTTTCTTTTAACTTTCACAAAGTAAATTTGCCGTAACCGGATGTAGGCTTGCTCACTGACAGAGGAAGGAGACCTGTGGTCCACCCCACTTCTGTGTCTGTCCTCCACTTGACCCCCTGTCATGACAGGCTGAAGGTGTTCTGACAGGGAGAGAAGATTCCATCAGCAGCTGACTAAGCTACCTCCATGGGCTGCAGCTTTTCTCTTTAAACAAACAGACCATGTGATACTGTGCCACCATGTATAGACAAGCCTGATAGAAAACTGGCCATTATGTTTGCCCCACCTGCTGTAGTTGCTGTCATTTTGCAGAGCAACAGTGCTAACACATTCACCACAATGCAGCCTGATCCAGCAATTCCATTTTTCATTTTTCACATGTCCGTTGCTCTCTGTCTTTACCTTAGGCCTTAATTGTCATATGGCATTTAGGGAATGGGGTTTCGATTACACACAAAGGGAATATTTTTGCACTTTCGACTTAGAAATACTTCTACTTCTGCTTTAAACTTATGTTCATTTATGTCTTAGACTTTGTCTGAGTCTAAGTCAATGCTGTCGACTGTTCTAGTTAAAAAGTTCAACAGAAACATCATTAGTTCATTTTTTTTCTTTAGACCAACTGCTTTTAATGTTCTTTCTTGTTTCTGCATTTTTTTTGTTATTTTTTCTTCTACTTGCTCTGATTCTGTTTTATTTTCCTATATTTTAATCATGTAAAGCACTTTGCATTGTCTTTGTACTGACTTGTGCTATACAAATAAATTTGCCTTGCCTAAGTCATAAATGAACTATAGCTGTACAAAACAAAATTTCATTTTTTAAAGCTCTCATGACATTTCCATATCTTAAAGTGCAGCAGTGATCAAATGTAAACGTGTGAGAAAAAACATGGTGCAAAAAAACGCATTGATATGGAAGTTCACAGCATTTAATATTATATATAAAACATATAGAACATTAATCATCTGTCTAAAAGACATTAGAGCATGGGCATGTCAAAACTGACTTTTTAACGTAAAGCGTTCCATATTTTTGTACTGACCATGAAACATGTGGAACATTTAGGGAATCTGTGATCACAAATCCCAGCAAAATCCTCTCCAACTTACAGCCACTGGACTTCTCCTGGGTTTGCATAATTTTTTACTCTGACTCCACCCTTTCACTGAAATACAGGGTCTGACCAGGAGATGATGGGTCTCTTTAGACGTTAATCTCCACAAATCATGACAGAAAGAATATTTTAGTACAAAGATTGATGTTTAAAAGGGAGTTGTAGGGGACCAGCCAGGGAGATCCATTAAGGAAAGTGGGGAATTTTTTAATGGCTATTACTGTATGTTCCATCCAAAGTATAACCCATAAATTTAAGGTTGAAACATCAAGCAGAACTGGGCTTAATGAGAGCGTTTTTTTTGTTGTTTTTTTACCGAGGCTGACTGTCGCTTATGGAGATAAAAGCAGGCATACAAAAAGAAGAAGATATACAAAAGATAACAACCACAGATGGCTCTGTTCAGGATAGACACAGTCAGGCAGATGAGCTCCGAGCTAGTTCCCATTTCAGTGGATGAAAGAGAGCACATACAGCTAGTCACAATAAAAGAAACAGGACCACACTGAAAAACAGGCCAATTTCAAACAACTATAAACAGAGATGTTAAAGGCAGCAGCACAGCAGATATTTCATTACAGGGTGGAGTCACACCCACAGGGAACTGACCAAATGAAGCTACTATGATCAGAAAAAGCACAAAAACCATAAAGTTATGAGTGGAACTTACATTAAATACGTATTAAATACTCAGCATGCTCCATTAGTATTTACAACTGTTTTAACGTGTATCCCATGCACACACACACACACACACACAAAAAAAAAAAATTAATGTGAGATGGGCATACCCTTCAAAAAACACCAAAAAGTAAGTCATTAAATTTTTTGGGGGACGTGACTAAAGGGATACATGTCCATTGAGGTAGTTTAAAGTCTATTTTTGGTACAAAACTAAAGGGATACACGGGTATTGACATCTGACATTCTAACACCGGCACAGGTTCAACACAAAACCAGGTTCAATATCCAACACTGAGAATTCAAAGCTGAATTAACGTTTCCTTTTCAGCCAAATACGTCGCTGACATATAGGTTACATAATGAATGTTGATTCAGCTGCTGTAACATCACAGACAACTGGTGCAGACAGTAAATAAAATAAACTGTGGTTCGATGTTCCTTCGCTGTCTGAGTGGCTCACTGGGATGGAATCATTCCTCATAAAAAAAATACATGTTTTTCTCATCTACTATTTAAAATACTTGTCATCAACACGTGTAGCTTGATGTGCTCCTTTTCCAGTGACTGCAGAGATTGATGGACTCTAATGGCGTCTGTTGCCTGTGCGAAGAGCAGCACATATTCCCAAAACCTCAAGCTACATTTTATATTTACATTTTATATAAAACACCTCGCATTTTTGTGGGAGAGCTAGATCGTCATCCTACTGTTAGTTTCACTTTAATTTATTTGCTATATAACAATTAGGGCAAAATATAAATATAAAAACAATACAGAGGACATGACCTTGGTGTCCTCAGTGGTAGTGACAACCCTGTCTGAGGCCATGAGAATATCAATAGTGACTTTCATAACAGCTGTTTCAGTGCTATGATGAGCTCTAAAGCCAGATTGAAACTCTTTAAAAAGTTTACCACAGTTTGAAGGGTCACTCACTTGTTTAGAAATTATTTCTAAACAATTCTCAGAAATTTTAGACAAGAAAGGAAGATTGGATATAGGTCTATAATTGACCAAGTCATGTGGGTCAAGAGATGGTTTTTTTAGTAAAGGTACAATTACGGCCATCTTAGAAGCCTGAGATACATATCCCTGTAACAGGGATAGATTAATCACATCTAAAATAGAGGAGGAGATCAGAGAGAATGTTTCCTTAAATAACTTGGTTGGAACCGGGTCTAAAAATGAAGCTTAAAGGAATAGTACACCCAAAACATGATTAGCCTTCATTTTCTACTCACCCGCATGCTGAACAACACTCTGGAGTACTTTTTTGATATCTCAAATGCATCTGGAGATCTGGGAGGCTTCTTGCTGTCTGCTGACATTCAAATAATGGAGGTCTATGGC
>NW_015152398.1:29958-31080 GCF_000732505.1 Cyprinodon variegatus
GCCATAGACCTCCATTATTTGAATGTCAGCAGACAGCAAGAAGCCTCCCAGATCTCCAGATGCATTTGAGATATCAAAAAAGTACTCCAGAGTGTTGTTCAGCATGGGGGGGAGTAGAAAATGAAGGCTAATCATGTTTTGGGTGTACTATTCCTTTAAGGCTCAAAATAGTATAATAGTTTTGCTAACTCTGACAGCTCAGCTGGAACATAGTCCAGCTGAGAAAAGTGGAACAGATTCTTTAAATGTCTTACTGCATTATCTGATAATGATCTGCTAAAGTGAAACATTCTCTTGGGGAAGGATAACTATTCAAATAATCTTAGCAGAGCAGAAGAGAAAGGAGCATGGATGTAGTTTACTATCCTTTCTGGAGTTCTGGAAAAGAACTGCACCCACCCCTACTTCAGACACATCCACCTCCGAATAAAGGGTTTGGAGTTGCGGATTGAGCCCGGATTGAGGCTCCAGCAAAATTGATTAATTTGTAATTACATAATATGATTTCAGGCAGAGGAGTCCAACTTAATCAGTAGAAGAGAAGTTAGTGAGAGGAGCAGCTTTTTGAATGTAGTGCTCAAGGAATCTGTGATAGAAATTAGTGGCACCAAATATTGCAATTTTTTCCTCATACTTGGACTCACCCAATCAGTACAGTTTGCATCTATTCCGGGTTCATCTTGACCTGCCAATACTTGATGATGAATCCTAATACTCTGACAGATGGGATGGTTAAATACTTTCTTCTTAGCCTTGATGAACAGGTGTTTTTGTGTGTGTGTAATTGAATGACTATGTGGATATGTGATAATGATATGCCTTTTCGAAAATATCTAGATGATCTCCATAAAAAAGGAAAAAACTGATCCAGAAATTAATGCAAAACATCATTTATCAAGGACTGAAGAAAAGCGGTGATCGTTCTTAAACCCAAAGGGGATTAAAATGAATGAGGAGTCTTAAAAGCTGTTTTCAACTAGCCTGCCCGGTTAGACTGAACTACACAGAGTTTAATTCAGTCTGGCAAACCACTGCCTCGTCTGTTCCTGTTTGGCTGTGACACCATCCTGGAGAGAAACATCCACTTCCATTAACACCTTTGTTAATAGATGCTGGAGATCA
>NW_015152398.1:31540-34135 GCF_000732505.1 Cyprinodon variegatus
GGTTTAAAAACGGGTCCGAGGAACCATAAGCAGGTTTTGTGGCCAATTGATGAAGAAACAGTTCCTGTAACTTGTGACATGGTGAAAGTGCTGCTGATAGGGATTGCTGAAGAGTCAATGACTCGATGCAATCAGCTGGTTTTCCTTAGATAGAAAACTTTGAATCAATTTGACTGGATGATCTGGTGAACTGGAAAGTGCCTTGAGATGACTTGTGTTGTGAATTGGTGCTATAGAAATAAACTGAATTGAATTTAATTGAATTGAATTGCTGACTCTGGCCACACCTGGCTGGTCCAATCACAGGACAAAGAGGTGGGACTTTAAGATGTGCGACTCTCAGTGCCTTTCTACTAGCATGATAGTAAGATGGCGACCACAAAGCAGAAATATTTTAATGATGCCTTTCTAATGTCCTAAGTAGGACTGAACTATCTTTACTGTAAAACCTCGTCTAAGGACAGCTTTAATGGGATTTGTTTTTAAGAAGGACTTATTTATATTTCTAAGCATGACATGTTTTATGAACTATAAAATTACAAAAACCGAGTTGTGTCCCTTAGAGATTTTCCGTCACATCTGTAGTTATCTGATTTGCTGATGAAACTGACCCTGTTATTCCTGTGTTGGAAACTGAGCTCTATCAGCTCTTTACCAGACTGATATGCCAAGTACACATCATCAGTCTGGCTTGCCAGGCTAATTTTTCACTTGTCACCCCCTTGGATTCTGACTAAATGGTAGGAATTGCTGAGAAAATAGTTGGTCCATATGTTCAAAGGCAAACGTGAGGAGGGTACGAGTGTTTAATGGTTATTCAGGGAAGTATCGAGATTGATCTGCCTCAATTCAAGATCCACACATGCACAGTAGAATTCACGCAACCACAAAAAAACCACACACACGAAGGACATGATTCACAGACACACAGAACGATTGACGCAAGCACACAAGATCCACACATGCACAGAACAAGATTCACCAAAATATTTCTGTTCCATTAAAAATTCTAAATGAAATCATAAAGTACCAGTGGTCTTTAAACTTCACTGCATTTGTGAGTGGATTTTTGAGACTCTCTTGACGTGCCTCAATACACCAATGCATTTTTATCAATGGGATGGTTTGAAACCAATCACAAAGCTCCCTTGTATAAGCCGATCACAAGAAAGTACTCCACTTACCCCCAGATTTCACATCTTCCACTCCACCCTGCTAACGTGCGTTGTGTTGAGCACTCATTTTAATCAATGAAAACTGTTCTAAATCTACTGCTAGTCTTTTATCTCTCTGCATTTGGATAAACTATAAAGGAAGTTCTGTGGTAATGGTGACCTTGGAAACTTCTTTCAATCGTCTGGCATAATGAGCCATATGACCCTATTAACCTATCAAACATTCTCTATTGGAATGTTGGATAGATTGGTTAATTACATTACTTTGTTGAGACTGGAAAAAGAAAGACTGACATTTGCCATTTACGCAAAAGTTACTCCATGATTCAATCAGAACTGTTCTTCAGTTACGATGGGGATTATGAAGAGAAAACCATGGATAAGGAAGGACCAGGGGAGGCTGTGGGGAACGAAAGGTGAGTGGTTCTCTGTGAAGAAAACAAACAATAACCCCAACTGGCTCAGTCTTGTTGGTTTTGAAAGGTAAGGCCTCATTAGTTAAGTCTAAACAGTAGCTGCATTCGAATGTGCTTCGCCAAATTACTGTCAATTAGATTGCAATTCGGAAACTAGAGACAGTTCAGTCAAATCATGCAGTTGATTGGATGAGCTTATGGCGATCACATTTGCTTGTATTTTGTAAGTGAAGGGAGAAAATCTCCCTCTCAATAGGAAGACATCTCCAGCAGACCCACGCTGAGTGTCAGCTGCCTTCTGTTGAGGCCAACTGGAGATTCAAGGAAAGAGAAGCAGACATAGGTAAGAAAAAGCTTGTTCCTGTTTGGAACAGACCAGATGAAGCTACTACAATGAGAAAAAGCTTGCTCCGTCTTGCAAAGGAAAAGTTAGGAAGACAATCGTTAAGCTAGCTCTCATGTCAATGAAAAAATAGACCAGATCCATTAGTTACAGTAGAGGCTAAGCCCATAGCCTTGTCTGACGGGCCTACAATGAAAAATAAACCCCACTATATCATCTATACAGTAACTGAAAGTGGTGATGGTAGCAGCCCCGCTGATATTTGTTAAGGATGGAGAAATGGTCTGTTCCAAACAGATGAAGCTACTACAATGAGAAAAAGCAGACAGAGCATAGAGTTATGGGTTGATCTAAGAAACACTGCAGAATGGAAGAAAAGAGACAAAATGCAGCAGGAAGAAGAAAAGTAATCCCTATATCCTCCAGCAGTCTGAGCCTATAGCAGCATCAATGTAGAAACCAGCTCATGATAACCTTATGATTTTGGGTGAGGTATGGAAAAGGTAGAGCCAAAGAGAAATAGCTGTCTGGACAGAATTCTTCCCTGCAGAATCTGTTAGTTCAATCTCTAACGTTCTGCTCTCTCTGCTTTTTCTTATAGTAGCTTCATCTGTTTGGAACCTGTTTGTCTGTAACTCCATCCTAGAGCAGAATATCAGCT
>NW_015152398.1:35662-37547 GCF_000732505.1 Cyprinodon variegatus
GTCCTGTTTCTTTTATTGTGACTAACTGGTTGTGCTGTCTTTCATCCTCTGATGTCTTTCCTGAACAGAGCCACCTATCAACCTTTTCCTCTCCTCTGCTGCTACAAGCATGGTCGGTGTTAGGGATTGCTGAACAGCCAATGAGTCGATTAGTCGAATTTCCCTTAAACTGCATTTTTTGCACACAAATTAGTTTTTTTTCCCCTTTTGGCTCTTTTTATAACGTTACATATTTTGTGAACAGCTATAAAATTCTGTCTTATGTTTCCACAAAATATTTTAAATGGGTAAAAAAAATGTTGCGGCCTTTAAGAAGAATAGGTATCAGTATGGATATTTGTATGACACTAACCCTGTATTTACTTGGTACTGTATGTAAATTCATATTATTTCTCTTTGCTACAGACTGAGGAATAAAGGGCATTATGGGTAATTATGTAAAAAATGAAGTAAGACTAATCTACTAACTCATACCTGAATTATTTAGAGGAGAAGAATGTTATTATGTTTCTGTGCTGTAGTTTTATATATGACCCTTTATTGGATTTGCCACACTTTACTCAGGGTGTGCTATTTGTATTTTTGAATGCAGGTGGTCTTTTTGTGGCTTTGCTGTCTTGTGATAAATACTTTAAAAAAGTTTCTCTCATACATTTTACATGAAATGTCCCAGGCTATGTCAAATATGTTTTTCTTTTTCATGTACATTCTTATCGCTTACACTTAACTATATATTTACTTGCGTTTTTCTTTAGCATGGCTATTTATTAACCATTTAGATTCCAGGAACAGTTCAAATTGTTGCCATTTTAGTTTTTTAATTCATAGTTATTCAGTTTGACTTTGAGAACCAGACTCACTAATGGCAGCTTGTCTGCTCAACTACAGGTAGCGAAAAGCATGGAGATGGTCACATCAGGACTTTGCTTCAATCTGCCACAGAGCCCTACAAAACGGGTAATTTACCTTTTAAGAGTTCAACATTTTAATCTATCATGGGGGAAATCAGTTTGGCCTCTAAGTGTCGTTAAGAAGCAAAGAAAAATACTGATATGGAAAAAGCTTATCCATTTAGTTAATCTGACAATAGAGGAAGCTGTGAAGAAAACTCAAACTGGTTTCACAGCATCAGACCTAAGGATAACAATAAAGCATACGCTGAGAACACAACTTAAACCAAAATGAAAACACTAAAGCTTTTTCCTTTCACAACAAAATGCAGAACTACAGTATTAAACAAAAAGCTGAAAGCACCAAATGTGAAGAACACATTCTCCCTGATCTTGATGAATAGTTAGAAAGAGCCAACAGCACTGTAAAAAAGAAGACCTGGCAATACTCCTACAGACAAGCCCGGTCAAAGGGAAGTAGACAGTATTCATTTTGATGAAATGGAGAAAGAAAAATCAAATTAATGGAACAGGGATACCATGAGGTTGGCTCCAAAAACAACCAAGCAGTTTGGCTTATGGCTCAGAAAACTGCATACAGAAAAAGCAGTGCACAACATCAGAGAGAGAGAGAGAGACCTCTAGAAGAGCTTCACAATGCAGCATGTAGAAAATGCATTGGAAAACTTTTACCAGACCTCATACATCCAAACCAAACATTTTTTTCAATTTGTAATTGAAAAAATTACAAATTGAAGTCAATAATTTTAAACAGAAGCAATCTCCTCCTTTAAGTCCTTTAAGTCTCAATGAACGGACAGATTTGCAAGAGAATGGTGCAGATCATAGAGGGAGCAATTAATACCAACAGTATAAAAAGCCTCATCTACACCCTGAGGGCGGGGCTCATCCCTCAGCTTAGAGAGAGGCTGCTTTTTCAGTGATCCCAAGGGAAGGAGGGAATCCACAAAAATGTAGATTTAATAGATCTATTA
>NW_015152398.1:38374-38996 GCF_000732505.1 Cyprinodon variegatus
AATGCTAAATGGCAAGGATGCAGGATAAAAACATTTGCCTCAGTGGGCTGAGAGTTCTTCTTTTAAGTTACGAACTAATCCTTGAAAAGTTTATTGAAGGCATCAAAGTAGTGCAGATGTACATATGTCCCCCACAATCAACCTCTTTCAGGAATTACTCACCTGCAATGGATAACTAATGAAAATTCCTGTTGTTTAAACTGTCCTACAGCAGTAACCTAAAGACATTCGCCTGGAGGGGCAGTTGTTGATTTAGGTAATAAGGATTTTTAACAACCATAATGGGGGCACGCCTAGACACAGCCGTTTGCTGCTCATCTTTTTAGTGTTAAGCACGTGTCAGACTTGATGTCTGCAGGCTGAATCTGGTGCACCAAGGCTTTTTATGCAGCCCTTCAAGAATCTAAATCATGTCATAAGGAAGAGGCATATGTTGAAGAAAGTTAACGAAATGGCAAAACTGCAAACTAAACAGAATCATTATAGTGCCAGATTAAGGAACCCTTTTGAGCCTTAATTACTTTTGACACATAAAGCTATAAATGCCTCTTAAAGACTCCATGATACAGATGTGGCTTTATATTAAAAATGAGCTTCACATCCATGATATCTGGATGTCGTG
>NW_015152398.1:40155-45631 GCF_000732505.1 Cyprinodon variegatus
ATAGAGGAGACATTCGCTGATTTTCAGCTGAGGCTACATTTGTGGCCTCCAAATGCCCTCCAGAGAAGAGTCAATCTCTCTAGTTTTGCCTATTTCACAAGGATCTGGACGTAGGGATTGTTTTACTGAGTTTCTAACTAAGTAGAACACAGTTTTTTTAACCCGCCTGCTGTAGCAGGTGATGAAACTATCCAGCTCTGGCTGACACGCGCTGCTGTCCACAGAACAGCTGGGCCTGATTTCTGTTTACAGAGGAGCCATTGATTCAGCCGTGTGAAACAACCGGACCGTGACCCACTGGATTGGTTGCTGTCCACGAATCATGACAGAAAGAATATTTTTAGTGCAAAGATTGATGTTTAAAAAGGAATTATAGGCGACCAGCCAAGGACAATGGGGAAATTTTGAATGGCTAATACTGTAATCATCCTCTGAGTATCACAGTCAATAATCTGTGTTTCTCTCCAACTGAGCTTCAGTCATAGACGCCCTTAGCCGCTGTAACCATTGCAGATCCAGAGCCCGTCTGTGAATTTAATAAACGCTTTGAATTTTCTTTGATATTTATTCAAATCACACCGCCTTTTTATTTTTTGATGAACTGTAACCTTGGTAGTTGCTGTTTGCAAATTTAGTTCCAAAAACAAAATGCTGCTGCAGAGTAATGTGCTGCAATGTAGATCTGTACAAATATAAAGGCCAGTCTTCAGAAGCAGTTAAGAGAGATTGTCATACAGTAGTTGGGGATTAAAAGTTGCCCTTTTGGGCTAAAAGGTAGATGGGTGGCCTGGTTTGCGGCCGAGCTCAGCCAAGCATAAAAGCCAGCAAGTCAAGGACGAGTCAAACACCCGTCATGAAAACAGGGGAACATTTAAACCGTTACGACTGTACAGCCAGCGGGACAGGAAGCTGTAGGAAATCAGTAAAGTGATGGGCTTCATATGCAGGGGGCAGTGTTTATTCAAACAAGTGATCAATAAGCAACATCTTTTTTTAGCAAAAAATAATCTGAACAGAAATGTGTTCAAAACGAAGAACATTATTTCCTCTTTCATTGTGAACAAATTAAAATATCCAACATATCTCAAAGCAGAGATATCGCCCAGTATAACGTTTATGAAGGCTGGGAAACAAACCCAACCTGGAACACAGTGAAACGGAGAGTGTTGTTGACTTTTACCCTTTGTGTTTCAGACGATACCACCTGAGCATACAGCAGCAAACAATCCCCACGGTGAATGTACTCCGACTCAATCAACACAAAAGAGGAAGCTCTCCAGATGTGCAGCTTTTTACTGCGGAGGGGGTCACATTCGTACTTTGCATATCAAGATTACAGCCCAATACCAACATCAAGCCAGCCTTAAAAAGACACCCTTCCTCTTTCCAAAAGGGCGGCACGCAACAGCCAAGGCTTTGGTTCCGACTAACTCCATCAACAGGGAACGATAGCTTTGTTTGTTGTATTTGATTTTACTGTAGTCTTCCATCATATTCTCTGGCATCGTCAATATAAATGTGTGTCTTGAATGTATGTGAGTGCGGTTATGGTTCAGTAATGTGGATGACACCCTCCTGTCTGTAACACATACAGTATGTCCAGGATATTTCATATCGGTAAACCGAGTTCAGAGTATTCATTAAATCTTGAACTGTACTGAGCAAATAAAAAAAAAGAAACTGATTAGAATCAAATTTCTGATTTTTTCCTGTAACCATTTTGTAAAATGTCTTCGGATTTAAAAAAATCTAAAACCTGAAACGAACAAATACACTGTAAAAGAAAGCTGAATATTTTTGCTCCATATGCGATAAATGTAAATTCCCAAGCATCAACAAATAGTTATGCATAGATATCATTCTACAAATCAATCAAACAACATTCCCTAAAAAAAATCATAAAGATTGCAAAAATTCTGACGGGACAAAAGTGAAAGAATTTTAGACTTTCTATTCCACTGTCATCATCTTGCCCACCGAATAATGAAATAATTAAGAACATTGACAAATTAAGAAAAAAAGGTGAATTAAAAATGTTACTTCATATCTAAGAAATGGCTACAAATGATGGATGCACAAAAACTAAAGCAGAACAGCTTGATGTACTTACATTTTTCCCAGTGCATACTGTTTATCTGGCCAAAATATCAAGCAGTTAAACTGAAGAATATTAAAGTGGAGAGTTGACTGACGTGCTTTATAACAGCCTGAAGCTAGCTAACAATCCCCCAGGGACTTTGCAGCTTCTCTAACCACCGATTTCCCCCTTGCATCTAGTTTCAGTCTTCATGCAGTTAAAGCTGAGGAAAAACGACACAGGAGAAAATGTTTAAAAGAAGAAATAAAGCTGATGATTGAAACATAGGGGCTAGAAATTATTGATGATAATATATTAGTAATGGAAGAGTTGGTTTAAAAAGTCTTTATGCAAATAGACTTTTACATACTTCCTTCCATTTGTCGTTTGTTTTTTCACAAGTTGGTACAATTTTAGTTTGAGGTGCACCTCTGAAAAATGACTAAAGAAAAGAAACTGAAAGGTAAAAAGATAACTCCATTAGACGGCTAAGATAGGTGACAAAGTTTGCCCTCTTTCATTTGATCCAAGAGAAGTGTTCTCAGTATTGGCTGGTTTTAGTGATGGAGCTAAATCTTAAAGACTTGGTTAGCCCAGGAATGTCCCAGAAGACAGGAAATGAAGGGAAGATGGATCGACATTGGATATTTAATTTATTTATATTCTCGACTGACTGGAGATAGGCACCAGCACCCCTCGAGACCCAAACTGGGATAAAGCGTGACGGTGAATGGCCTGCACAACAAGAAGGTTTCAGGTTCCATTCCCCGGGGTCTTTTATGTATGTTCTCTCTTAGCATGCGTGGGTTCTCTCCGGGTACTCCGGCTTCCTCCCACAGTCCAAAAACATGACTGTTAGGTTAATTGGCTTCTCTAAATCCTCCTTAGGTGTGAGTGTGTGAATGGTTGTTTGTCCTGTTTGTCTCTGTGTTTTCCTGCGATGGACTGGCGAGCTGTCCAGGGTGGACCCCCGCCTCTGGAGACAGCTGGAGATAGACTCCAGCACCCCGTGCGACCCCACTTGGGATAAAGCGTTATGCAAAAATGAATGGATGGAAAATGGAAAGGAATGGAATGTTCTTGGCTGCAATAACAGCAGAACATATAGAGTGATATAGATAATAGCAAATCTGTGGATTTTTGGACTAGCTTGACAAACTGTGGGAGAGTTTGTTTGCTTAAGAAGGTGGGCCTCAGTAATAAACCATCACACCTACCCTCAGTGGTGTTATGAAAACACAAAACTAGTCAAAGAACTATAAATGCTCCAGGACACTTAGTGAGACTATATATCTTCCCAAAAACTTCACAAGACTGCAAAGACCTATTTTTATGGTATCTACAACATTCCTCATCTTAATTCTTGTTTCTTTTTCCATTTTATGCAAAATTTCAATATCCTTGAGTAAGAAGCTTAAAACCAGAATAAAATGCTTTGCAGTGAAGTGACAAAGTTTATTTTTGGCTCACTTTGGGCTTCCTGTTTGGAGATGTCCTGAAGTGCCGTGTTACCAGCAGCCCTGTAGAGTTTCACATGCCAGGAGAAGAATCCAACGCTCCAGATACCAAAGTCAGGAGAAAGTACCTGCTTATATATGTTGGGGCTTGTTGGGGATTCACTTTGTGCATAATTTTGAAATAAATCCTTCATTCCCGTTTTCACTTTCAAGGAGGAGCAAATAAAAAGGCAATGGGTGTTTTAAGAGCCGGATCTTTCTGGTTGCCGAATCAGGCTGTAGCATCTTAAACAGGATGGTTTGCTAGCACTGACCTGTTTAGGCATGTGAGCTGCGAATTGGCAAAGCTTCCAGTGTTTGTGTGGAGTGTCAGAGGTTCCTGATAAGAAATAATAACCTTTAATGACGCTATGTTAAAATCTTAGGGCTGACTAAACATTAACGCTTTGCTTAAGGAGCCAGACCTGGTTAGAAATTACACAGCGGTCTCTGCATGAAGCAAGATGAATCAGGCCTTTCACACAACCACAAATGAATATAAGAAACTCACATTCCTGTGTCATATAATATTCTTACAATCTTTATATGATTTACACCAAAACAAAAGTACATTTTGAGTCACAGAGAAGGGCAACAAGTATCAACGTTTTCTTTATCTCATTACTCTGTAATGATTCATTATCAGAGCAGTGGGGGTGGGTGAGTTCTTGTTTTCTGTTTTTTGCTGGGGGGATTTCATGACTGAAAACCTTTCATCGTCATTATCTTTTAGACAAATCTGCAAAGCCTTGCAAAGTTAACCTCAACACATTGAACCTTCCAAATATTTTTCACCAACCCTGAACTTCTACATGTTTTATTTTGATTTTATGTTGCAATCAAAGACAATCTATTGCAGAACAATTGGACTGTTTAGACAAAAAAACTCTGAAAAATTAGATCTGCTTTTGCAATTAAATGCCCTCATATAATACATTTGGTTAATAAGAGTCAAGCTGTATGTAACTGTTTTCTTCAAATCGATGTATAAAGATTTATCTGACATAACCTGGTTTAAAACAACATCTGAATACTTGAAAGGGGATGATATGAATGACAAAAGGACAGCATTAATCTGAGTTAGGATTCCAGTTTGTGTGGGTTGTTTTTGTGTTTTTTCTTCTCTCCACCACCAGATGGTGCTCTGTTCTCGTTGGGCCTCCTTGCACACCTGCGGCTCGTTGGGTCTTTACCAGAGGAGTATTTGAGCAGCAGGCTGTCACTACCTCGACGCCAGAGTGTTTGCCAGTATTAGGTACTCTAGCCCAACTGAGATTAGCAGAGTCTAACTTTAGCCTTGTCTCTCTGAGTCTAAACTTGCGTTGTCTTTGTTCTTCAGCAGGAAGCCTTCCTGTATAACTGGATGAGTCTGGACCTTCTGAGCAGCCAATTGCAGAGGGGTGTATTAAAGCCCAGCTGTTCCAGTTTGCCCATCAGATGCTGTGGGATGATGGTGCTAAAAGCTAAACTGAAGTCCAGGAACAGCATCCGCACGTGGGTGTTCTTTTCCTCCAGGTGTGCCAGGCTCAGGTGGAGAGCAGAAGAGATGGCGTCCTCAGTGGAGAGATTTCATCGTTAGGGGAACTGGAACGGGTCAAATGTTGTGGGGAGACTGGAGACTATGTGTTTAACCAGCACTTCATCATGATGGGAGTCAGTGCGACAGGCAGGTAGTCATTAAATGAGGTGACCCGAGGCTTCTTTGCTGGCAGACTTGAAGCTTGATGGCATTATGGATTCTTCCAGCGAGGTTTTAAAAATGTCTGTGAGGACACTAGCCAGCTGGTTTGCACACTCCTTATACACCTGCCCAGGTATTTTATCAGGCCCTGGGGCCTTCCTTGTGTCGACTTTCCTAAGAGTTTTCGGACGGACGGACGGATGGATGGACGGATGGATGGAC
>NW_015152398.1:46568-48031 GCF_000732505.1 Cyprinodon variegatus
GTGTTGTTCAGCATGGGGGTGAGTAGAAAATGAAGGCTAATCATGTTTTGGGTGTACTATTCCTTTAAGATGAATGCTAATAAATGTGTTAGAAGGGCCAGGTCAAAGCTGCTCTCATGAGGTGACGATGAAGCAAAGATCAAAACAACACCAGACCAGCCAACCAGAGTCCTTCCTATACAGTTCAATGTAATTCTAGTTCAGGAATTAAAATGCTTAAATAGAGATGGTGATAAAAGTCTCTTGTTTTTTTAATAAAAATTATGACTTCATAAAAGTTGCCCAGACTCATTACCTGTAGAACAAATCGTTGACCCACTGCTTAACTGTGTTGCCAATACTTTTTTTTTTTTTCAAATTTTTCATTAAAGATTATTTTATAGTGTTAGCAATGTGAGCTGGACTTTAAGTAAAAACTGATTTAAAAAGCATAAAGAGCCTATTTTAACCATACTGTATTTAAATGCTTATAAATGGCATTAAGGGAATTTGCACCAGATCAGGTCTAAAAAAAACTAAAAATCTTTACCCCATGTGGTTGGGAAAATCATTTTACTACCACAACTTAAAAAAGCTCAACCTTAAAGGCAACAGACCAAAACTAATACTTGGTTCCACAGAAGAGGAGCCTAATAATTAAAAGACACTTTTCTTCTTGTGTTGAGAGTTCTAGCTTGACTTTCTGTTATTCTTGGATGTCAGCATTTGCTGAAAAGGCAGTGGAGCCAGTTCTCCCCCACCCTTACTCCACCTGTCAAAAACGAGAAAGAGTGGAAAAAGATCTTGTGTTTCCTTGGAAAACCTCTGTTGATTAATGGGCTATAGTGCATAAAGTATTGTCAAACATTAATTCGTACACAATAATTATTTCAACATGTTTTGCCATTCCCTGTTTGGTCGCTTCAAGTGGGGAATTTTTTTACCCACTATGGAAAGTGATTACACACATTATTCTGTACGGCTTAGAGCGCTGTTGATAGCCCAATTATTAGATATGAACTAAATGGCTGATGTAAGGTGAGAGGGTTTGTGAAAAAGTGTGAATCAGTCTTACATCATGTGGTTTACGTAAAATATTTCAGAGCTCATATTGAAAAAACTGCTGATTTTCTCCATCGCTCTCCGTAGCTTCTGCTGAACTTCCTCTTCCTAACTCAACACAAATGTTGGATGATCAGATAAACCAAAAAACAAACTTAAACACTCAAGTGCAACAATCTCGATCCTTGCAAAAAAAATTATCATTCTCTAAACTTCTTACTTTTTTTTCCCACTTTAAGGCCTCAAAGATTATTACATTTAGTGGGGAGAATCACCTCAGATCAGGGGGGGATTTACCATTAGGCAACACTAGGCAGTTAACTAGGGCCCCAAGTTCCTGGGGGCCCCATAAAACTCTGATTACATGTATAGTTAATACAATTATTCCTTATTTGTGCACATTAATTATGTTTTTAATAAAA
>NW_015152398.1:50077-53005 GCF_000732505.1 Cyprinodon variegatus
CAGACCACGCTTCAATACTGAGCATAATTTAAAACTGTCTGCATCGAGCTCACTGCAACACACTGCTTTAAGAGTATAACCAGGAAGCGAGGTAGGAGGGCAGAATAGGTTTAGCACCACCGCAGCACGGGAGGGAGAATTACACCCAGGAGCAAATGGATAAAAATAGACCGGAGGAAAAAAAAAACATGAATTGATTCTCTTGCGGATGTGTCGATGGATCGGATCGTCAGCTGTTGGATCGATGCATCGATACAAAATGATTAATATTTACACCCCTACTGATGGTGCGACCTACGTAGTGTAGTATACAGGGGCTAACGAGGGGCGATTATTAGCCTCTATCGACCACCTCCCAATCAGGTCAGGAGAAAATCCACCAAGTTGTAAATTCAGTCGGTCCTTGTGAGATATTGGTGAGCGATTCTTGCTGTTCAAGCAGAGCTACGAGCCGATTTACCTCAACCTCCCTAGCTTTACATGTGCAAACAAGGGAGTTCTTCTTATTCTTCTTCTTCCAGTCTGACGAGTCCAACCAGCGCCATCTGTCTGAGTGGAGTCTGAAGTATGGTTTTTTAGCGTACAGTGTGAGCAGGTAGATCGCAACAGAGCATCTGGCCTAACCCTGTATGATCATGCATCGTGAACTTTGTGAACTTTGAAACCCCTAGGTTTCATCGTACAGTTTGAGCTGCAGCTGAGTACAACAACTGAAAATGTACAGTACATATCTGGGCTTAAGAGGTGTGGAAAAATGTTAGCCATATAAAGAACTCACAGCCTGATGTAAAATATGCACCTGCTGTCTCACTCCCCACTGTGATGTGTCTGCAGCTTCACTGCGTCTGTCCTGTTTTGAAACACTAGTTTGAGTGAATATAGTCAGTTATTTGGAGCCCCAGACTTAAAAAGCAGAGGAGTCAGTAATGAAGTAATGAAGTACAAATACTTTGTTACTCTACTTAAATACACTTTTTAGGTATCTGTACTTTACATTAATTATTTTTCTTTATGTCAGGGTTTGGTGTTTCTGTGCTGATTCTCTTCCACAGGTGATTGTTGCTGACAGGTGGGCGTGGCCCCGCACCTGCGGCTCTTTGAGACTGCTTCTGCTGAGCTTAAGAGGAGCGTTCAGTCAGCTAAAGGACGCCAGAGTGTTGAACCATTGTGGTACGACAAGGCCTCTGTCCAGTCGACAGATCTCTAGATAACTTGATGTTTCTGATTCCTGATTCTAACCTGTCTCCCTCGGGTTGTTGAGCTTTGGATCGCTCACCCATCTGTCTCCTTGCTCAGAGGACTGGTCTCTGAATCCCTGCTGCTCAGATTCTGCTCTAGCGTTCCCCTCGAGCCCCCTCAGTAAAACCGAGCAAGACAAGAGACCCCTTACCTGGATTCACACTGGTTCCTGCAGCTGCTCCTCAAACCTGCCTCCGCTGCTCAGACCCCCGCATAAGTCCCACCTGTTGCTCAGCCACCTCCTCCCACCAGCAAGCCGTGAGCTACAGAACCCATTCCTCCACTCACCCTCCCCGGATAGGTTATCCGTATCTGGTGTTAAGCAGAGCAGCAACTATGCAGGTACTTTTGCTTTTCTTAGTCTTAATCAGCTGCCTCTCTCCTCCGGCAGAACCCCAAACACTGATGTTCAGCACAAATTTTATTATTGTTGTGTGATCAATAAACATCTTAAACTGCTCCTGTTTTCCCCTGTCTGTGTCCAGGTAAGTGACTCACTTAGATCATCATCCTCAGTCAGATGATCGTGGTCACTTGGACTGACAGCTGACACGGCTTGCGTCACCCAGAGTGTCCTCGGTGCTGCAGCTCCAGAGGAGTTGCAGGAAGCCGATCCAGGCCATGGATACAGGGCAGGAACAGAACAGGTGACAGAATCCAGGCTTCCAGGCAATAACAGACTCCCAGAGAGGTTCGGAGTCTGACAGAGTTTAGAAGCGTGGCCAGACAGTCACGCACAGGAGCAGACAGGATCAGGTGCAGATGAGCAGGCTCAGTGGCAGAGGGTAGCCGAGACAGGACGTGGAACCAGAACTTGATGCAGGACCTTTAAACTGGTCTCCTCCTTGGAGCCAGGCTTACTGGAATAAAAACTAAACCCCCACACATATGGAGCCAAAAACCCAGAGGACTCAGCGGGGGAGGAACAGTGGACGATTAGGAGATGAGACAAACACAAATACCCTCTTTCCCCTGGCTGCTAGGATCCAGGACATAAACCAAGGAATCAAAATAACAGATAGGCTAACAGAAAGACAAATAATGACCTGGCACTGAATGCTCAGGCTGAACTGAATATAACCCCGAAGAAACAGGTGAGAGGAATAACTTATAATTGAGGCAGGGAGGGAAAACGGCAGGTGAAAGAAATATCTAATTAAGGAGGAGCAAACAGGCCAGATCATGACATACAGTATAAAGGCTGGTTTATGCTCAGAAACCAGGTCGTCTGATTGTGTGTTACAGTTAACGCAGATATTTGTTTTGTGAACATTTTCCACGGGAGCCTTTCCCCAACCAAGCAAAAATAGGTTGAAACAATACTGGAAAGGCAACGTGATTTAGGCCCAAACATCTTTTACATTTGGTTGAAAAGTGGAAGGTGAAAATATGGCATTTTCAGATTACTGAAAAGATGTTGAGAGCTGGTTTTGAAACGTCTTTGAAACATCTGTTATTGGACTAAAGTGGGACAAAATCTGACCGACCAAACAAAGTGTAATGCTCAACTGTTCCTGGGCTAAACCAAGACTATGATGGACAGACCAGATTTAGCCTAAAAAAATACTGTGTAGAATTCAAATTGATCTACACAGATAAGCCTGGCTTATGACAGATCTGTGTTGGGATCTGGAGATCTGCCACCTGTCTCCAGCAGAGAGCGCTGTGGGCTTCCTGAGCTGGAGTCCT
>NW_015152398.1:54732-57601 GCF_000732505.1 Cyprinodon variegatus
TTGCCTTCAAGTCGATGAGTGTATGCAATCAGCTGGTTTTACTTAGATAGCAAACTTTCAATCAATTTGACTGGATGATCTGGTTGAATAGTCTCTACAAAGTGCCTTGAAAAGACGTGTTGTGAATTGGCGCCGTGTAAATAAACTGAACCAAATTAAATATGCAATGCCCGTTTGCTGCCATGCCAATGATTCAACTTCTAAGATTATTATGTGTTAAGGATTACAAAGTGATTTAGTTTTCATTTCTATTCACAGGACCCAGCAGTCAAG
Organism: Cyprinodon variegatus; assembly: GCF_000732505.1. Taxonomy (NCBI): domain Eukaryota; kingdom Metazoa; phylum Chordata; class Actinopteri; order Cyprinodontiformes; family Cyprinodontidae; genus Cyprinodon; species Cyprinodon variegatus. Next base: position 55,006 of record NW_015152398.1, read on the forward strand.
AATTTCTCAGTATGCCAAAATATCGGCTTAACTAAGAGGTGATTTGTCTGAAAGGCAATACTTGCCCCAAACTTGTTTATCAACAGTACCAGTGTCCGAAACACTGCAATAAATCTAGAACAGCATCACTAAGAAAAAAAGAACAAAATAAAGGTCTAATCAAAGTCTAGACCTCAGTTTGACTGAAATTATTTGATGAAATAATTACAGAGCTGTGAAGAAAATGACCAAAAGCAACTCAATATTCCTCACATCTGGGGTTGTACTGACCTTTTCACACAAAGCACCATTTCATTTTGGTTTTAGCACAACAAAGTCTGACTAAAACCCTCTTGGAACCTGAGATAAAATCAGCTTTTAAATTTGCAAAGACAAAATTCTCACAACAATCTATTGTCAGCAGAGAAATTCAGGAATGGAAAGAATTACAGAGAAATATTGAAGAATTAAATAATCAACTTTTTAAAAGGGGCAGAGAAATTTTTTGCACAAGTCTGTATCTTAAAACATGGTTTTTTGGCTAATGCTGTGCATATTATGTCAGTATAGATATTGTTTTTTTATTTCTTTTTTTTTTAAAGACTTTGGTGTAAATAACGGCGACCTTAATAAGATAAACCTGCTTGCAGATCCTTCTTATTAAGTCCACAACTGAAATATTTCTATTGCTATGACTTGAGCTAAGTTAGGCTGCCTTGTCAATAACCGGGTTACACTAGAGGAGTTAAAAAGCCATCCATTTAAAAAAAAACACCAAAGTTTGAATCTTTCTGTTTATGTTTATTTGGACTTAGGTTCCTGCCATCAGATCAGCTTCATGATTCTGTAATTAAATACACTCCGGCTAATTTTTAAACCCTAGACTAGCTGGGTTTGGTTATGAGGGAAACACCTGCATGTTCTTCAAGGTTCACTGACCAGCAACGACAAAAACCACAAACAAAAACTCTGACACGTCTGCATGTTTCACTACCTAAATGAATGATTTACTGGATTTAAGTATTTTAATTTTTCATTTGTTGGTAAATTTAGATCCAGCTGGTCAGTGGCAGACAGCTGAGGCCAGCTTTTTTTTTTTTCCAGCTTCCAGGCCCTATTCAGAGCATCATGACGCAGACAGCAGCCGTCCACAGATCCAGAGCCGCACAAAACTCCTACAGTTTCACATGTGATTCCGGACGTTGTCTTAACAATGATCACAATCTGGTGCATCAAGCCAAGCAGAGAAAGAGACTCAAAAGAAAAAGCATAGACTTACATGATAAAATCCCAGACAGCTTTGTCTAGTTGCCATCAGCCTCTTTAGGTTTATAGAAATGATGTGCTAGTGGAGTTTGAATGTGTGCAGTAAGTGATGCAAAGCGTTTCTTTAGTCAGATAGTGGATGCAAAGAGGCGAGAGCTCTGGTGTGTGACTCTACAATCAGGAATCCTTTCATGGTTTGGATTCGCTGCCTGAAAGCATGTTTAACAACAGACAAACAATACAGAAAAAAGAGTTTCAGGAACAGTTTATGGGCTGAAGTGGGGGCTCAGTTCCAGTCCTGATCCTATCTGAGCTGCCCTCTGCTTCTTTAGGGCGGCTGCATTCTCTCAAGTGAGCTGATTCACAGAAGATTAACACCGTTTATCCCTCCCACGTGGCTTAATGCGCCAACAGAGACACTTTTTTTAATGTATTTTACCAAATATAGAGATTTTAACTATAGTTATGTCATGAGTATGAAAATGGAAAACACATAAACTAATAGAAAAGGAGTTTTGTGAGGGCGAGGTTAACATTCAGGATGTACAAAGAGTTGAGAAACAGCCTATAGCCTTGAGCTAAGGACACCTCTGAACACATCTGGAGCTCCTGGAGGTCTGAAAGGCTGTCATTATATCTAATTATGCTCATAATAGAGGTGCGTTTATGATGTTTTTTTCTCCTTTTCTTTAATAACGAAATAAGTATCTTAAAAGTGTATTTTGGTTTTAACTGAGTGATGTTTCAAATTCATTCAATAAATAGCTGTAAAGAGATGTGTTGTTTTATCTATTCATCATGAGAATGAGGAGCATATGATTGTATTTTTATGTTTGCTGCATTTTTATTTAATTTCATGTCGGAAAAGAGGATGGGGGGGTCATCATTATTATAATGACCTTTTTTCCCTTCCGCATTAGCACTACATTTAATTCAAGTATGAGAGATGCATTTAAATGTTTTATGTTAGAAAAGGATTATAAAAATATAACAATTTGTCAAGCTTTTCCAGGTAATTTCTTTATTAAATATTAAAACGGCTGGAAAGAAGGTTCATTGAGGAACATGTTTTAACTTATTACACACAAATATTCAGCTTTGCACGATATTACAAAATAAATGCTGTTAAATGACACAACATTTCACCAGCCATTTCAGTCCCAGTGATGAATCCTGAAAGGGGAAAGCTGAAATGAGGAGGTGAGAGAACTTACATTGACTGTGCAAAGATTACTTTAGACAAAAAAAGGTTTTCGGTTTTAAAAAGCAGGTGCCAAAAAGTGAGAAACCAGTCATTTCAAACAAGGACATTTGCTAACCTGGAATTTTTAAAATATCAAAAGCTTTTTGA
>NW_015152398.1:59371-60525 GCF_000732505.1 Cyprinodon variegatus
TTTTTTTTTTCTCTACATGAAGCAATCACCAGCAGACTGAAACACAACCTCTTCCCCTGGGCTATACCAACTCCTAACAAGCACAGTTACACAAGCAGCCCCCACCACTAATAACAGTTTCGCTAACAATCATGAGCAACTCCTCTGCTCCTTGGAAAGATCCTTTTATAAACACAGCCTCTTGCCTTTATTTTACCTTCCATATGATATAAAGGGGAACTTTTTAAATAAAACTGTTTAAAATATTCTTGAATGTTTTTATTTTTAATTTCCAAAAGTTTATTTATATAGTGCTAATTCGCAACACGTGGTCTCAAAGCACTTTCCATAGGCAGTTCAGATTGGTAAAAAGTAGTGATGTTCTGAGATGACAGCGAGGCTTCGAGGCGTGTGTTGAGTAGTGGAGGGGGAGTTTCTGCGAGGCGTGTGTCAAGGCTTGCTTCAATTGAGGGAGGAGCCAAAATAGATGATGCCCAAAGCCACGTTACCCTGCGGTACCGCGGGGCCGCTTTGGCAAGTGGTTCAGCTCGCCCTGAACTTCGACAGGCATTTAAACATTCTCCGTGTTTAGTCAAGTTGTGGGAGTTTGTAGGAGAGTTTCTGTCAGATTCTAAGAATAGATTGATTGGAAAAACAACCAATCTAGTTGGTTAATACTATTTTGGTTAAATTAAACAATATAACGATCAAAATCTGAGCAAGTCACTGGTTTTAGTTGTAACATCAGTGATAAATAGTATTGTTTTCTGATATATATATAGTCACCATTGCTAGTGGCATCATCTATAAGACATTAACTTTCAATCCTAAACCTGTAGGTTCATGACCCACTTTGGACTTTTAAAGGTTGTGACAATTCAATTCATTTTAGTTTATTTCTATAGCGCCAATTTACAACACATGTCATCTCAAGTCACTTTACAGTTCAACCAGATCATCCTGTTAAATTGATTCAAAGTTTTCTATCTAAGGAAAACCAGTTGATTGCATCGATTCATTGACTCTTCAGCAATCCCTCACACTAAGCATGCTTGTAGCGACAGTGGAGAGGAAAAACTCCCTTTTAACAGGAATACTTAACAAGAATTTTGGATAATGTGACTATCTTGTATTGTTTTGCCCTAGTACAATTATAGACTGGGTAAAAACACATG